>NC_056731.1:1430542285-1430674785 GCF_019279795.1 Protopterus annectens | reverse complement strand
TCCATGTTGGCCGGAGACTCTGTTATAGCACCCAGTTTGCAGTCATCTGCAAACTTAGTCAGCCACACCCCTTCCACCGGTGTGTACTTAAATGCCAAGTTCTTGCTAGAGTGACAATATATCTGGAATTTCTTGGATTCATGTCAATACACATAAGGCGATTTTTATGAACTCAGATAAACCAAAATTGCTTTCAGCAAACATTGAAGCAATTTTTTTTTTTGTCCTCGTGTAGAGGGGACACCTCCCACACTCCCAAAAATTATATATACCTACTAAGAGGCTGCACAACAATGCAAAAAAAGGCAATCTCCATTTTCATCAAAGGTGGTTTTGGAAAACTGGTTTTGGTTTCTTTGTGTTCGCTGAAATCACCTTCAGCTGAGTGACTTGTTTCTAATTTCTCTACATTTGCCTCATTTGCCTTACTTACTTACAAGCAAATTAAAAGAATCAAATGCCTGCAAGGCATCTTCCCATTGACATGCAAAAATGTGATGCACTGTACACTTTTTATAATTTTTAATTCTTCTTGGTTAATCAAATCTCAATGTGTAAAAATGATATTCTGGCTCAAACGTTTTATGTTTTCTGCTAGGTTGTCAAATAGCAAGAAAGTTATAGCAATTGCCATTGTAAATTATATTTCCAAAGACATACATTCGTAAACAAAAATATATGTTATACTTCTTCAAATATAGTTACCCACTTTCTCAAATATAGTTCCCTGCTCCAACACCATAAAATTCATGAATATTTCTTAGACTTTCAGGATGAAGCCAGCAATATAGTGTTGAGGGATAAAAACCTGGCTACAGCTAAGATGGCCTGGGTTTATTACTGTAGTTCAGGTATCTGAAGTACTGGCATGGGAGGATGAGTATGCCTGTCTGGGGAGCACTCCGACACACCCTGTGGTAATTCTCTGGTAGGGGTCGGTGATGCCTGTGAGGGTATTATCTAACAGAAGCAAAGGCATTAGATGCATTGCTACAGATGTAGGATGATATGCCAGCATACTCCATTGAATTTCCATCTCAAAGATGTCACAAGTGCGCTCTAGGGCCAAGGAATATATAGCATAATGTTAAAAAAGTCTCTGGCAGCATTATGATACTGCAATAGGATTTACTATCCAGCCATGACATGGGTTGGGATTAGTCTGTGGGGACTACGTTAGGTATATCCAGTGAAAAAGGAGGAGACCTGGGGGTGGAAGATGGTCAGCTGCACAGAGACAAACATTACAGAAAAAAAAGCAGAGAATAAGGACGAACGTCTAGCCTCCACAAAGTGCTTTGTCCAGCTGATTTCCAGAAGAAATATATGCCATATAACATGCAACATCTCATAATGAGATGTTAGCATATTTAAATCTCTATACCGCCATACTATATATGATAACATAAGGTAGGATAAAATACATGAGAGCACTGAGAGGTGTTTATGCTGCATGCTGCTACTGTTCAAACTGTATGGATAGCCAAGTTTCAGCAGATATGATTACACATTTACTCACATTGTATTGCTACATGCTCATGAGGTCCAAGCTTCAGCCAGATATTTTTACACATTTATAGATATTGTAGTCTTACATGCTCATGAGTGCCTGTCTACAGTACTGACACCATCAAGTCCACTATGGCTCTGAGACAGACACATGTTCCAGACATCTATGCTGTATCAGTCTTGAGTGATAGGCCATTTCTAAGTGTTTTAAAATAGAATTTATCTGAGTTTAAGTCAATGACTGTGCTCCACCAGCAAGGGTATCCACTGCATATGCAAGTTGTCATTATCTGTATAAAAGTTGATAAATGTGTGTAAGGATACTACCATTAAGTGAAGTTTCTTCTTCTTTGAGATTTCAACTTGTAGTCTGTAGATGATTCATCTTAACTAGATGCCACCTATTAAATCATGTCACATAGTGTTTCGGGAAACCAAATTACTGTATATCATAGTATTTATATTATTTACTTACTTTTGTTGATCAGGTTAGTCCCACTAGATGTAGACTATTTTCAAGGTAGACTTGAGATGGTATTAATACTAAGTAGTTGTAATATGCCCAAAACACCAACAATATTCTGTCTCTTCTGCCTGGTATCACTACAGAACTTACCTACCATACCTCTCCAGTGTCCAGATTTTTGCAGAATGTCCAGAATTTTGCCTCATATTTTTGCTCTGTTCCTCATAAAATTTGTGTTTTTTGGCAAACCTCTGGGGATATAAGTCACCAAATAATGACAGACATTTGTATTTCAGACTCTATATCTTTCAAAAAATGCATGCTAACACACAGCCTATTATTCTAGCTGCTTTCTAAGTTTATAAGAGCAATATTTCATATATGCCCCTATTTTTAGACCTCTGTTCCCCCATTATTTTTGGCTTTGTCCAGATTTCTTGCACTAAGAGGTTGAGAGGTATAGTGGTGGCTGAATTTTTCAGATCTTGTTTTACACAGAGGAAAATGCAAGATTTCAGAAAATGTCACTGTAAGAATATTGCTTTTATGAAGAGCAGAAGAAATAAATATTGACAAAGTCCATCTAATCATGGAATTAGTTGGCATTCTTGTTATCACAGATGCCCATTTAAACAGATTTGCTTTGCAATGAGTATGACTGAAATTCTTTTTGCATGGTTTTAACAATCAGTACTCTGTTAATACAGATATATAAGCACAGGGGTGCCACAAGGCTCCATTTTTGGACCCTCACTCCTTTCAGTCTTTATTAATGATGTCAGTTGCAGTTTTCCAGGGCACAATTTAATACTGTATATATCTTGTTCACGGAATCCAGCTAGCTACACTCAGGACTGCAATAAAAATTACCAGAATCCTTCTCGAATGTTTGCCTATGGTGTCATAATAATAAGCTTCTTACCAACCCTAAAAAACTAATTTGATGTTATTTGCCTCTCCACAGAAAGTACCACTACTAACAACAACTGACATTAAGGACCTATGTGATAAGAGCTTCATCAATGTCTCTGAATGCAAATTCCTTTGACTTATATTGGACCCATTTCTTACACTGATAACAGTGCAAGCAAAGTATTTTTTTAACTACATTTTTCACTTCCTTCCTCAACTAGTGATCCATGTTCATGCCCTACCAAGCTGACAGCAAATGCAAATTAAAAAAAATAAATAAATTACACATATAGAGAATAAGTGCAATGTGATCTCAATGCAGGATTCAAACAACGTCTCCTGTGACTTTTGTCACTCAGTTAACTTTTATATCTTGCGCCCCAGATTTGGAATCTGTCAAAAGCATTCTTTGCAGCAACTACTATCTATGCACCAACACCGGGCATATTTGCTGTATATAAGGCTGCCTAAACTAAAATTTTCCCTTTTTTTCCTTAGGGAGTGAACTGTGTTTTCATTCTGCTGACTGCAGAGTTGATGGGAAAGGCATTAGAAGAAAGTATATGATACAGAAAAAAAACTGACAGTAATTTAAATGCAATCAGTGGATATATGTAGCAATGAGTAGAACAAGAAGCACATTCAGGTGATACATTTATCCATTCAGGTGATACATTTATCTCTAACACATGACCCTGACCTTGAGCAGTATCCTACCTTCACCAAGAATGATGCCACAATACAGAGATAAGATGATCAGCTTTAACAATTGGCTTAAACACCGGTGTCATTCAAAGGGGATCCAGTGTCTGTCTGCCTGGGATGACATGCTGGACAAGCCACGCTGCTTCGCAAGGGACGGCTTGCACCTGTCACCCCTGGGATTCCGGATATTGGCAAAGGCTCTTGCCTCCCCCATAGTGCCTTTTTTAGGCAAGGCTCAAATTCTAAACCTACCACCCTCGAGGACACAAAAGGAACAAAACTAAGCGTAATGCTGCTCAATGCCAGAAGTCTAAATCTCAAAATGCACGCACTCGAGGCCCTTCTCAGTATGGAGAACATCGATGTCTGTGCTGTGACAGAAACCTGGTTCAAGGCTCCTGAGAGCACCCCAGCTATCAGGTTTTACCTCGTATCATACGTTCCGGCCCCAAAATCTGGACAATACCAAGAAAGGAGGCGCGGTATCCATATTCATCAAGGACACCCACACCTCAAGACTGGTGGCAACGCACGATGCATCGGAGACCATCCAGGTGCAATTAACCATAGGCAAGACTGCTCTGCAAATTGTAGCATGTTACAGGCCACCCTCACAAACTCAGGAACCTCACATGGCCTTCCTGAAAACACTAGAGGGGATAAATGTATCACCAAACACCATCATACTAGGTGACTTCAATTACCCTAATATAGACTGGGAACACTACTCAAGCCCAAACACCCTAGCCCAAAAGTTCCTGGAATTCATAAACTCAAATGCCATGGAACAACTAGTCACCATCCCTACAAGAGGAGATAACATACTTGATCTCATCATCACGAACATGGGAGCACAATGTTCAACACGGAGGTGTACCCTCACTGGTGAGATCAGACCACAAACTAATCTCGCTGGAGGTCCTCATCCCACCCCACCTGAAATAAAAAGACCACAGTAAAAACTTCTCAAAAACCGACTTCCCACGTCTAAAGGCTCGTGTGGTCTCCTTTAAGGGAGCCGAGCAGGCGGAAAAGAGTACTCAAGCCGCTGAATCACTTACAAATGCCTTCTACCAGCACCTGCAGGACTGCATGGATAAGGCAATCCCAAGCAAAACAAAGACTCTTTGTACCAAAGGCAAGCGTCCAGTCTGGTGGACCCCAGCCATAAACAAACTCTACAACAAAAGGAGGAAGCTACTACAAGATAGAGCAAAATCCTTAAAAGGTAAGACACCCTTGATCACTATAAGTAAAAACTAAGAGCTCTCATAAAATCATCCAAAGCAAATTTCGAGAGAAAAATAGCTAAAGACTCAAAAGACAATCATAAGGCCTTCTTTAGCTATGTTAGAAACCTGGGAGGAAACTCCCAGATATGCTCAGAGCTAGTTCAAAATGATGTGAAGATTACTGATCCTACAGACATTGCCAACATACTGGCTGACAGGTTCAGTGCAAACTTCTCCCCCTCCCCCAAAGGAGAGATATCTATACCAAACGATTGCAGCCCCCAAACATCTCCAGCGCCCAAGTGAGAACTGCTCTCTCCAAAGCAAAAAACACAGCATCCATGGGACCTGATGGTGTCCCCGGCTGTGTGCTCCATGAACTCAATGAGGAATTAAACCCACAGCTAGGACAGCTGTTTAATCAAAGTCTTACCTCTGGATACGCACTCCAGGAGTGGCGCACTGCAACTGTGGTACCACTTCACAAAGGCGGTGCCTCCACCGACCCTGGAAATTACCGGCCCATTAGCTTGACAAGCCTTATCTGCAAAGCCATGGAGAGGATCATAATGGACCTCATAAATAAAGACATAGGGAATTTGCAGACTTTGGATCCAACCCAGTTTGGCTTTGTCAAAGGCAGATCATGCCTTTTAAACTTGGTTGACTTTTTCGAAACAGTCACCAAAGCCATTGATGAGGAAAGGCAGTCCATACAGCCTACCTCGATCTGGCTAAGGCCTTCGATACAATACCCCATTCGGGTATCATTGAAAAACTCATCAGCTTAAATGTCAACCCATACATCACAAGATGGGTTGCAAACTGGCTGAGTGACAGAACCCACAGGGTCAGAGCTGCTGGCGCCATGTCAGACTCAAAGCCTGTCACAAGTGGTGTCCCACAGGGCTCAGTCCTGGGCCCACTCTTGTTTGGCATCTACTTTTCCAAGTACAAGCAAACACAGGAGGGTTATGGCTGACAAAGTTTGCAGATGACTGCAAACTGGGCCATAGTAGAAAACACATCTGACACAGATATCCTTCAGAAGGGTCTCACAGAAACGGATAACTGGTGCCAGAGCCACGGCCTAAAGTTAAATGCCAAAAATGCATAGTCATACCCTTCGGGAAAAACAAGGTTACCCCTAGCTACCAAATAGGTGGCAATCCACTGAGCACAGAAGAAGTTATCAGGGACCTGGGGACCCAGGTTGATAGTAGTCTGTCATTCGACACCCATGTAGCTAAAGTAGTTAGGAAGACCTTCTACATTGCCCACCTTATCATGAAGGGATTCTCATCTAGATCAAGGGAGGTCATAGTCTCCCTTTACTCATCACTCATCAGACCAATGATTGAGTACAATGCCCCATTCGGAATGTATCTGACCCGACACTTGCAGCAGCTGGAGAGGCCACAAAGTTCCTCACCAAAAGGATAAAGGGTCTCAAAATCTGTCCTATGCTGCCCGACTGAAAGAACTCCAGCTCTATTCAGTCGCACCGCTTGCTCAGAGGTGACCTTTGCCTAACATACAAGGCCATGTCAAACCCAGATTTGATGAATATGCTTCACCTCAAAAATCTAGATCCATCAGAGCCACAAGGGCGGGAGACTTAAACCTTGACACGGCTATTAATAGGACGTGCTGGAGGGATAGATTCATCACCCAAAGACTCCCTATGCTGTGGAACAAAATCCCGGTACATGTGAGGCAGAGCACCTCGCTGGCCTTGTTCAAGAGAAATCTTGACCAATGGATGGGAGATCGCAGATATACCCCAGGGATTACCTCAGTGTCACTGCTTGACAGAGGCACAGCAAAATAATGGGTATAGTTCCCCATACTAAAGGGGTGGCGTAAGCCACAAAACGATCGGCTAGGCTTGTAAATGCCCTCGGGCAGATAGCCTAGTATGAACCTATGAACCTATGAACCTATATCTCATTGCAACATTAGAAATCTACTTGGAGGATCACATTATTAGACTTATATACAAGTACTGACAATATCTGATTTTTAAACAACACAATGGTATCAAAAATGTCATTAAATATGTATTCAGACCTCCCTCTGTAAAATTACCACTTAAATGGATTTGAACCATGCATCAGCTGTCTTTTTTCTCTTAAGTTCAATGTCCTTACACCTGCTGCCACAGAAAAAGTTACCTAACAGGTATATTTTCTTCAGTGAGTACTATCCAAAGTGCTCATGGTTGTGCAATACCACTGGGCTGGTTTTGTGCTATATAAGGCAACCTAAACGTTTCACTTTTTTTCCTCCAAACAGTGCACAAGTGCAGAAGGCAATATTTATCAGAAGCATTCAAACTACTTTTTTTGGAATAGCAACTTGAAGAAACACAGAAAGAATCACATTATATATCTAGTGATGAGAAGAGCTTCTACTGCATCACATGGATACATTCAGCTTCCTCACATCTCCTTGCCATACCTACTATCCTGTATGCCTCAGAATATCAGGACATAAATGCTATGGGAATGAAGAAGGCCACAGGGAGCAGAAGAAATGTTTTCATTGTTCACACAGCACACACAATTAATATTGACATTATTTCAAATAACTTCCGTGTCTGTCACTTTTGGTCAACAATACTGACTTCACTTGAGTTTCCCACATCAGCACAATCATACACCAAAATGAGCATCAAGATATAGTACAACCTCCCTCAGTAAAATGATCTGTGAGCAGGTTTTAAACCCTGCTTCACCTGTACTGCTTTTCTACCTTAATACATTTATATATTATGGCACAGACATAAGAGTGTGACAGCTTGAATTTCTTCACTCAGTACTGCCCAGACTACCGAGGAAAGTGCTACAATGTGAGTCTTCATTCCTCTGTTGATGGCAATCCAAATAAAAATTGTCAGTTTTTACCATGGGCAGTGAACTGCTGTTCACTGCTACTGACCTCTGCTAGTCAGTGCAGTACAATACCAAATGGCACTCAACGATACAGGAAAAAAGTAAAAAAAAAAAATTGGAATCAAATACTTTAAATGTTTCTCTGATTTTTAATCAACTTTTTTATCTTGCAGAAGGAGCCTGTATGAATTTGAACTCTCAAACAAGGCAGCAAGAACAATCGTTGAAGTGCATTTCTTGTATTTGCCACATAAAAAACACATATTTGCAAGGAGAAAAAGTGTTTAGATGCATTAGTAAAGTGACATTGTATCAAGACACATTGAAAGTGCAAGAGAAACAAGTTATAAAAGCTACATACAAACATTTCAAGCATTAATTCTTTTCTAACCTGACAATATACCAAAACAGTAGTTTCATAATAAGTGTCCAGGTTGTTCTTAAAAATAACTAAACTAGTGTCTGCTTTAATGTAATTTGGTAGTTTATTCCATGCATCAGCTGCTGTCTCAGAGAAACAATTAGTAGATTTCTCATTCCAACAGAATCTTTTACATAGGTTGTCTGATGGTTCTCTGCTATTTTTGATAACTCCAAACATTTGCAGAGGTAGTTGTCTATAAATGCCATATATACATGGATAATGTCTCATATATCTGAATGAGACACTGTACAAGTTCAAATATTTCAGTCTTTCATAATAAATTAATTTTTCACGTCCATGGATGCCATTGGTATATTTCTGCTGTACACTTTCAGTTTACCCTTGATTGTTTTTTATAAGGTTACCATATTATTATTCAATACTCAAGTTTGGGTCTAATATAACTAACAAACAATCATTTCTGATTTCCTAGACTTTATAAATCTTTTTACACAACCTGCAGTTCCATAGCTATCATTAACCAATTGGTTGATACGATTAGAAAAACTCAAAACTGGATCTACCCATATACCCAGGGCCTTAAATAAATCTACAGTTTCAATCTCTGTGTGCTGTATTAAATATTCACTTTTTAATTTATGTCTCCCAAATCCCATATGTTTAGTTTTGATGTATTTATCAGTATATTATTCTCCTGTACCCAAATTGTCAATTTAATCAAGTTCTTTTGCAGACATGCCCTATCTGTACACATGAACACATGTAATCAGTTTACTCAGGTTTAAGTCATCTGCACATAGACTCTAACACACCTCAGATGAAAAAGATAAATACGAAAGGTACAATCTAAACAAGCATGGAAAGTTGTCTGTTCTCATTTGACAGTAAATGTTAGGATGATTGTGATATTTCCAACAGTTATACATACATACAAATATTTCAAGAACGGGCATTAATGCCCTTCTAGCCTACCAATATAACAAAACATTTGATCTCCTAATACGTGTCTAGGCTGTTCTTAAAAATATCTAAACTAGTACTTGCTTTAATGTAATTTGGTAGACTGTTCTATACATTAGCTGCTCTGTCAGAGAACCATTAGTACATTTCTTATTCCTATAGAATCTTCTACATAGGTTGTCAGAAGATTCTCTACTACTTTTTGACAACCCCAAACAATCCCGTAGATAGTTGTCTCTAAATGGCTTATATACTTGAATAAGATCTCTTAAATATCTATAAGAGACACTGTACAAGTTCAGATATTGTAGTCTTTCATAATAACTTAAATTTTCACATCCATGTATGCCCTCAGTATATTTCCACTGTACTGTTTCCAGTTTACTCATGCTTGTTTTCTTATAAGGTTTCCATATTGTTATTCCATAATCAGATTTGGATCTAATGTAACTAACAAACAATTACTTCATAATTTCTGATTTCCTAGACTTTATAAATCTTTTTATACAACCTGTAGATAACTATCATTAAACAATTGGTTGATATGATTGGAAAAACTCAAAGCTGGATCTATCCATATACCCAGGTCCTTAAATAAATCTACAGTTTCAATCACTGTGTGCTGTATTAAATATTCACCTTTCAATGTATGTCTCCCAAGTCTTATATGCTTAGTTTTGATGTACTTATCAGCATATTATTCTCCTGTGCCCAAATGACCAATTTAGCCAAATCCTTTTGCAGACAGGCCTTATCTGCAACACATGTAATCAGTTTACCCAATTTCAGGTCATCTGCATATAGACTGTAGAACACCTCAGATGAAAACGTTAGGTCTGCAAGATACAATCTAAACAAGCAAGGACCTAGAACAGAGCCCTGTTAACTGCTCAACTGCTGTATGATACTTGCTGTGTCCTGTTTGTAAGCCATGTAGCTAACCATCTTATCAAGAGTACATCTATACCTCGTTGTTCTAATTTATTGATTAGTGTTTTATGCATGATCCTGTCAAATGCTGAAGTTAAATCTATACAAATTACATCACAGCACAATTTTTCACTCAGATCTGTTGTTATATTGTTATAGAATATCATGTTACAGGTGGTAATAGATGCATTTTCAAAATATGCACGCTGATATATGGTTTCAAGTCCCAACCTATCCAGTTCTGACAATAACTTATCCATTATTACCTTCTCCTTTATTTTTCTACAACATGAAAGTAAAGTTAAGGGTCTATATGTCTCTGTGTTTGTCCTACTTCCCTTTCCCTTAAAGACAGGTTTAATAAGTGCATGTCTCCAATCTTGAAGAATCTCCCCATATTTATATGCCTTAGTAAATAATAGATATAATAGAACTGTAAGTTCTTGCTGAACTTTTTTCAGGTCATTACTAGTAATTTGTCTCCTTATTGTACTTTGGATCCAGTTTGCTCAGTTCTTTTTCAATATAGTATAATTTGATTCCAGTATCTGAGGTTACCTAGATGTCACTCGGACAAATGATCACCCCCTTTGTGGAGCCAGACTGTTTTGCTTAAGATTTTGTAAACATATCCATAATCTGTTGTATCTGAAAATAAATTTTATAATCTGCACACAATTTATCAATTTATATGGCTTTACTCCTTCCACATCTTATGTATCTATAAAAAGGTTTTCTATTATGCTCAATATCTTTATATAAATTTTCTTCAAATTTTCCTTGATCTTGTCTCACACTATGCTTAAGTTGATTGTTCAGCTTGTTTATTTCAGTTCTCAAAGCTGCAGTTTGACCTTTTTTCCATTTCTTATATATTTTTTATCTCTCATCTTAGTTAGGTATCTTGTTCTTGCGTGAATATATCCCCCTGGTGTTAGGAAAACCATGTACTCACATAATATTAAACAAAGACTACAAACACTCCAGGAGTATTCTTCTCTTTCTTTATGCTGCCTTATTCCATTATCTATACTTTATTCAGAGCAATTCTTTTCTGTTTTATTGTGTATGTAATCTGTATCAATGCTTGATCTACTCACCTGAATGTGAACTAGAATTCTTCCTAAGGGGAAATAATTGCAGTCATTAAAGCCTGCATTTGACTGTTAGGAATGTTGGTCTCCTAAGTCAGTCAATGTACTTTCAGACTTTTTGGTAAGTCTCTAATCCCTGACACACACTCAGTAATAATACATCGAAAAGAGGAGACTGTGAAACACTGATTTTTTCCTGCAAGCCATTATCAGGTAACACTTCTCAGTACTCATTCTTGCAGTGCTTGGGTGTGTGCATGTAATTATGTAGCTCCTTATACTAAGTTTATATTCCCTACACAGTCCAGATTGTGGTATTTAGGCATGTTAATGATTCAGCACCACATCACTATATCAAGGTATTCATGTAGCTAATGCCCTTGTATCATACTGAGGAAGTGCTTTGATCCAGAGCACTTGATACTGCTAAATAAACAAAACTTTTGCGGAATTATCTACTTTCAATGCTGCTTTATTGTCATGGTATGCTGCTATTTCTTACATAATGCTTTTAGTGTAATGTTTAAAGGTGAAATGTACAGGCCTCTGAAAAGCTTTTTCTTTTTTTTTATTTTGATGGTTTTCCTTTATCACTTTCCTTTGGCATAGACATGTCTGCATTAAAAATTATTGCTACAGAATGCTACGTTACTGATATGTTTAGGTTGAATGTAATTGTTATTTGCACAGTTATTGCACATGACTGTATTATAACATCAGAGGAAGGTCTGGCATTTTTTACCTGTGTTAGCAGAAAGAAAATGTGTTATGTTTGTGGATTTCTACTTGTCACAGTACTGGACATGACACTTATAACAGTTGTCTTACACTTCTAATTCCATATTGTGGATTTTTATTGTTGATGTTGTGATATATTACAAAGGTAAACCTGTGTTATCATCTGCATCACAGAGCTGTCATACATTGTTGGTGATATCTGATTTAGAATTTTTTGGAGAGAGAGCTGTCCTAACTTGTATGTTGTTCTAGGGAGAATTAACTTTTAAATTGTTGTGTGCAAGATGGATGCACACATTCACACATAATTGATTTCATAACCACACTGCCAGGGGCCCAGAGAAGTACATATTGTGGGAAAAAATTTCCAGGGAATTGTTATGGCTAGGCTTGCATAGGCCTTAGGGCCGATAGCCTAGTACCAACCTATGAACCAACCTATGAACCTATGAATTATATATTTAATTATTTACCTGTTTACTGTTTCATCTCCTACAGGGATATGGCGCCCAAGAAGAAATCTCTGCCCTGTAAGGCACCATACACTGATGCAGAAAATGAGGTTTGTATCTAGGCCTTATGTTGCCATGGAATCTTTCTGTTAGGGAAATGTACATGTGACCAGTCTGCTGAGACAAGATATGGTAGCAGATGGTCGACAACATCAATGCTGTTGAAGGGCATGGAAGAGCTTACGTCCAGATACTACACCAGGCAAGTGACATTATAATCTCTGCCTACTGTAGGGTGGCTGCAGTAGCCCATGAAAAGGTGGCTGCAGAAGTGTTTTTTCTACCAAAATACAAGAGTCCCTGTCCACAGTCAGAAATCCAGATATCCTGGCAGAGGCTTCCCAAAGAGTTCTTGATGTTGATGCTGATGAAGATCACAGACCCAGAATGTTACAAGCAGCCCTCCCAGGTATGCAAAATGCAAGTGTCATTGTTATATTTTTATATACATTTACCTCATATGACTGATATACATATAGTGACAGTGATTATTGTGAGTCAGACTACATAGAGAGAAATAGAGGAGAGTGCTTGTGGAGCTCCAACCTTTCAATATTTTTTTTTGCACGAGAACATTTTTAATCACACACATGAATGGGTTTATTCTCTTTTTCTTGCTTCATTTACATTATGATACTTATCAGCCACTGGATTGCAGGCTGCCAGCCCACCTGCACACATGTGTGCATTGTTATTACTGTATATAAGGTAGATTCAGGTCTATTGGCATCTATTAAAGTTTAACATACCTTTTGTGTAAGGAAATATGTGATTCATTTTATTCGTTATTTCTCCATTTGTTGTGTTTATTGCTTGTTATCATAAGTGTTCCAGAGTGGAACAGTGGAACTACTACCACCTGATATCAGAGTATTGGTAGTCTCTGATGTTGATGGTGATGAACAGGCACAGTTTGGGGATGCAAAGGGTCACTCTGACACTGAGGTTATGGCTTCCACATTCCCCTGCACATATTTTGAACAGTATGCCTACACATACCCATGACATAGAGAGCTGTGATATAGGACAGGTTTAAGGTGAAACAATTGATCAGGGTAATGTGGCTACTCTGGCTGCAGAGCTGGTAGCTTCTCCATGTAGTCATCATGAGGGCATGGTCCCACACAGGAGGGTTAATAGGGGTGCTCTGAGGAGGTTTGCTGTCCACCCCCCTCCCTATGATGCTGGTGTGTCTTTAGGTTTCACCAGATGTATGTGTAGGGCCATAGTGGAGGCACAGTTTTTGATTACTTGTTTCTACTCATTTGTGAATGATTGCATTTGTAATTGTTGAACCTCATTGTATTTTGGTTAGTATTGTCATTAAAGCAGTGGAAGCATTAGTTACTTCAGTCTTGCTTCTTAGTATGTTTGCACAAATGAGGGTATAATTGACCTGTTCCATATTTTATAGACAGTGGCCAATTAAAATGCTTGATGCACAGTATTTGTTCTAATACATGACTGTATATTGCAAACAATCTGACATAGCAGGCATTACTGACATAACTGTATATCTTTCTCTCTCTCTCTTTGCCTGTATAGTTAGTGCTATATTGGTTTGTTTTCTTCCTTTTCCATGCTGTAGTTTTCATTGATAACTAATGAACAAACAACTTTTACTTTGAGCATTAAATGTAGTTACCTTTAAAAGTAGTTAGGAAAAAAAATTATTTTCTTGTTTTCCAAACTTTTTTTTTCCTAACTGCCAGTCTCACACTTTGGTAGTTCACGTACTTATAAAACATTGCAATCTTTTTTTTAACCTCAATACTTCAATACAATTATAATACCTTTTCCTGTACAACTTTCAGGCTTACAGATATTTTTACCCACTGCAGTTGTATCACCATCTCAGTTCACTCCATTCCCCTAACCCCTATTCCCACCCACCCTCAGTTCACCTAAATGTATAACATCCTATCTCCACCTACCATAGCCAAACAATCACCCAAATTCACTGAGACATCCAACTGGCCTAACTCCTCTACTTACAAACGCATATCACATGCCCACCTAATTCGCTTTTCCCAATCTACTCCAATAAACTCGAACAAAAATAGCATATAACTTCCACCCTGATAACTCTATCTTCCCCTAACTTATGCATAATATGCTACTCCTCCAGTCTACTCTCACAGTTATACTAAGAACACTTACCGCTGCTACATCCTACCACAATTTCCTTTGTCCCATCAGTCTATTTCGCCCAACTCTGTACTCCTAGTCAATGAATAAACACACAACTATAAAATTGCACACAATCTTTACTCATTATGAACACAGGCCCTTAGCAATTACAGCTATATCAAAGAGAACTACCATATCCATTTATCAGTGTCAGACCTAAGAGATAAATATAAAAAAATTATACAACTTCTCTCACCACACTTCCACTCTCCTGCTCTCTGGAGACATCCATCCAAACCCTGGACCATCCTTTCAAACCAATCAAACCCAAATCTAACCCATCAGTTCTCACCCTTACCAGCACACACCCCACTAATCCTAACCACAACCACTATTAATGTGCATAAACCTCAGAAGCATCTACAGCAAAATTCCAGATCTCCATACATGCATTGCAACACACAACCCAGATATTCTAATTATCACTAAAACGTGGCTAAAACCAAACAGTAAAGATGACAAAATCCTTCCCCCAAGATACAATGCAATAAGAGATGAGAGAGTACACAGAGAAGCTGGAGAGCTTACAATTATTTTTAAAAAACACACCAAACATCACCAAATACCCACCGAGGCCCCCAATTATCCCAACACATACATATTTATTACCATCCTACACCTGAACAAACACAGAACTGTTTGCTTTGCAGCCATGTATGTTCTTCCAGGTAACAACATTCCAATTCTTGAAGGCATCCTTCAATGGTTTTCCACTAGTATAGATAAAGACACCATTATACTTGAGGATGTAAATATAGACTATTTACTTGTAAACACTGACTCCCTTACTTTCTTATTAACCTTTTCAGTTTCACTCAAGTAATCCCCTCACCTATTAGAAATGACAAACACAGTAACAAGCATTCACTACTAGACTGGATCCTTACCACCTTACCCTCAAACATAAAGACCTTTGGTTGTCTCTCAGACAACATCAGTGACCATCTCCCCACATTTATCACAAGACCAACTAATCACACCCACAAACATACAGTATTAAAACAAGTATGTAGACTCTTAACTTTTAACAAAGACACCTTTGTAAACTACCTCTCCCAATACAACCGGAGTACTTTAAAAAAAAACTTACCACTTGAAGATGCTGTTAATCATTTCAATAAAACATTCATTAACATACCAAAAGAGTTAGCTCCCATATTGTGACTTAACAAGGAAACTAAACAGCTAATGCTAAATAGAGACAAAGCCTAGAAGGCATGTGGATAGAACACACAAAAGTGGCAATGTTTTAGGCAGCTTAGAAATCAATTTAAACAGCAGGTCAAACTAAACAAAAATGCATTCTTTCACTGGCAAACATCACCACAATCTCAAGCAATTCTGGACAACCATAAAAACTCTAATATACCCCGGTCAAACTACCACCCCATCTCCTACCACAAACAATAACACAGACCCCATAGCCACCTAATTTAACATTCAATCCATCTTCTCTCTGCTATAATCTAATCCACCCTCCAACCTCTCTATCCCGACCAACAATACTCACAATATTCCCCCCATTTCTTTCTACAAAATATATACCTCAGTTATCAAAAATTACTCTCAAAAACTGAAAATCAATTGCTGGCAAACTCCCACCTGAATACCTTATGTTAGCTGCTGGCTTCCTATTGTACACCATCTCAATACTCATAAATAGATATATCACAGGAAACTAAGTACCCACTGTCAAAATCACATATTATACCACTTCTCAGAGGTGGATTAGCCACAAACCTCTCAATCTACCACCACATTGCAATTCTCTCCCCTCTGTCCAAAATCTTAGAAAGATGCATGCACTTTCAACTACTAACCCATCTTATAAACAGTAAACTACTGTCCCCCACAGAACGTGACTTTTGACCACACCACAGCACAACAACTCTGCTTAGTTTCTTAGAAACCATAAATACCAACAGGAACAATGGTAATCTAATATTCTTCCTGTTCCTGGATCTGTCAAAAGCATTTGACACAGTATGCCAATAGCTGCTAATTATTTAACTATCTTCCATATTACTATCTCATTCAGCTCTTACTTGGTTCTGTAACTATCTCTCCAACAGACAACAGGCCAGAAAATGGAATCAGAATCTATCCTCCTTCCTCCCTGTTTCCATTGGTGTACAACAAGAGTCAGTTCTAGGCCCAGTGCTTTTAAATATTTTCACTAACAACTTCCACAAAGCCAGAAAAACCTGCCACCTTAGTGCAATATGCCAGTGATGCTACCATCATCTGCAGAACTTCAGCTCTTCCCAAAATGCCAATGATGCTACCATCGTCTGCTCAACTTCAACTCTTCCACTACTTAAGCAAATGACTCAGGACTCCTTCACTTCATAAAATCATGGCTAAAGGCTCAGCAGCTAATTTTAAATACAAAAAATTAATAATAATAATGATAATAATAATAATAAAAGTAATAACAATAATAATAATAAAAATTATAATAATAATAATGCTTTTCACATCCAGAACTCTTTCAACAACCAGTATACCTTTTAATATTACCTCAGCAAATGACATCACCATAGACGCTGTAACAAATACCATACTACTAGGAGTCACAATAGATGATAACCTAAAATTTGAACTGCATATCACCCAGGCCATCAAGAAAACTTGTCCCATACTGGGCTTCCTCTTCCTATACAAACCCTACCTCACAGACTCCTACCTTCCACCCAACCTTCTCTATGTGTCCTCCATATAAGCCAACATTTAAGCCACCCTACTAAATAAATTAGAGGTATGCATTTACAAAACAGCCAAATTTTCAACAAATGCTTCCTAAGGTACACACCACTGCTTAACTCTAAAGAAGGTCAACTGGCTAGAACTACCTAATCACCTTACATTCATTCACCTTCAAATTGCCCACAGAATAATACATAAACTATACACATTTCCTTCTCTATAAAACATTTTCATATGTTACTTTCCACCATGTTGCCTTCGCTCAGATAATCAGAGTATACAAATAACTTCTAAGTCCTGTAATACAGCTGGAGACTCTGTATACTCATCCTGTGCTACCAGACAGTGGAACTCCATGTCTCTCTCACTTAAAACAGGACAGCTGTACATCTATCTTTAAGCACAGTCTAAAACAGTACATAAACTCCTCCTGTCGTTGTTCTTGTTCACACTCTAACTTTCTCTGTCTCTCTCTCTCTCTCTCAGATCCTCAGGGCCTTAATGAGGCTGATGCATGGTGTCAAAGCCATGGTCTCAAGCTAAATGCTAAAAAATGCGTAGTAATCCCCTTTGGAAAAAACACAGTACCCGTGAACTACCACATAGGAGGTAACCCCCTGAAATCTGAAGAAGTAATAAGGGATCTAGGGACCCAAGTAGATAGTCAGCTTTCCTTTGATAACCATGTTGCCAAGGTGGTTAGAAAATCCTTCTATGTGACCCATCTGATCATGAAAGGGTTCGCATCAAGATCTAAGGATGTAGTGGTGCCCCTCTACTCTTCCCTCATCTGACCCATTATTGAGTACAATGCACCAATTGGAATGTACCTGGCTAGGCATCTCCAGCAGCTGGAGAGACCACAGAGGTACCTCACTAAGAGGATTACTAGCCTCAAACAGTTACCCTATGCAGCACGATTGATAAGTCTTTTCTCTGTTGCATACCACCTTCTCAGAGGTGATCTCTCTCTAACATACAGAGCCATGTCCAACCCAGAACTGTTGAACATGCTCCATCTTAGCAAAACCAAATCTACTCGAGCTACATGCTCTAGGGATATAAACCTCAGCACAACAATGAATAGAACATGCTGGAGGGATAGATTCCCTTCAAGAAGACTCCCCTTGCTATGGAACAAGGTCCCAATCTACATAAGACAGAGCCCCTCACTATCACTCTTCAAGAGGAACCTTGACGAGTGGATGGGTAACAGAAAGTTCACACCAGGGATCATACCAACAGCTCTACTAGATAGGGGCCAAGGGTACTAGCTGCTAGATCAAGGGCCTAGGGAACTAACCAAAGGGGTGGTGAACACCGCACAGCGTGGATGGGCTAATATATGTCTTCGGGCAGATAGCCCAGTACCTACCTATGAACCTATGAACCTATAGCCCCTAATTCTCCAGGTCTCCTATCTTAGCTTATAAAAAATGTAAATAAATTCTATCTATATTTATAACTATATACTGCTTTTTATCACTCCTACATAAATGAAATTTGTATATTGCTGTATATGTAAATGCAACCTGTTTATTATTATAATGCATTTCTGCAAGAATTGTATTAACCTCTGTGTTGATTGTGTTACCCACTGCATGATTATAAAACCTCATTTCTGCTGTTAAAAATTGAAATTCTTTTTTCTCTATACATTTTTCTTTGCAATTTTTGTAATGTTGATGTTTTTTTCTTCCCAGGCCTCCACAGAAAATGGGCCTGAGTGCCCTGTCAGACCATCATGCTAAACAAAAGGCAATAAATACATAAATAAACATAAAAAATGAAAACGCAAAGTGGTAATAAACTAGTAACAATAAAATGAGCCAGGATAGACCGCCACAATGCCTTTAATGAAACTGAATAGACCAACGTAAGAAGCAGTACTAAGCACTTTCTCCCTTTACAATATAGGGCATCTTCAGAGTAAAAATGAAAATGAACTCAGAACTCAGCCCAGATTTTTGCAGAATGTCCAGATTTTTGACTCATATTTTTGGTCCGAATCTCATAAAATTGTAGTTTTCTGGCAAATCATTGGCAAAGCACTGAGGTCTGGAGTCAGAATATAATGACAAACATTTGATTTTCAGGCTTAAGATCCTTCAGAAAATTCATGCAAAAACCTGATATTCTATCAACTTTCTAAATTTGCAAAAGCAATATTTAAAAAACTGCCCATGTTGTTGGGCCTTTGTCCTCCATTACTTGTGGCTTTGTCTAGATTTCTTGCTATAAGAAGTTGAGAGGTATGATGCAAGAATTTGCTAGTATATCAGTATGACACTGTAAATCACTGCAGGGGACATCAGAGGTGCATCCATGTCCATCTTGAGAAAGTGAGAATCTAGTCCTTCACCTCAGAACTGTCATTTCTGTCTACTGCAGCAACTAACTAGATCAGTGCTGGATGCAGCATCATCTTTGCAATGTGACACAGGACCTTTTCAACCCTGACAATAAGTGTACCCAGGCCCCCTCTCCATGATATCATCCACTAGCCCTATAAGCTCTTGCCAGGTGACAAGATTGCTACGTCTACTTGTAGTGCTCCCAGAAAGTACCATTGCACCAGCAGCCAGATGCAGTTGGATCAGGTAGGGCAGGGGTTTTGTGGGCAGCACTCACAGGTTGTGAACCCAAGGTGCTGGGTGTCTGCGCTGCCATCTATGAAGGCACATTGGACTCAGAACAGTGGTCAGTTTTCCTCTCTGTGCTGCTGATCATTTATTTTTTCAGCAGAAAGGAATGCAAACAGCAGATTGTTAATAAATTATATCCCCCCAAAATAAAAAAAATAAAAAAGAGTAAAGGGTGGGGGGGGGATACTCAGCATGTCATAGTACTGTACTTTTTTGATAAACTTTGTTTGGCAATACATAAACACATGATAACTTACTATTGTACACCTTTGCCACATCAATAAATGATGGAAAGGTATTTATGTGTCATGAAATAAACAAATCTCACTATTATATAACAAAAAGCAGCCTTTATTTCCCTATAATGGTTAGGATGCTATGACAGACGGGTTATATGCATTCAAATGTAATAATTGCAATTACCAACATTTAATTCTTCCTGACATACTATTATGGTGAATATTTTATAAATCCTTATCCAGTAATAAAAAGTAATTTCTGCATATGGGTATGGAATACACACACAGTTAACCTGCTGTTGCCTCATTGCCTAATACAAGCAGCAAGACTTATTGGGGAAGGCATGCATGCTTGAGAGGAAAGTTGAGGTATGCCTGTTCAAGACACTAGTGCTTGAAGGAATAAAAATAAATTTCTGGGTTGAATTTGGACCTGAGTCTAACTTAACTCATGCCTCTCTGATGGGAGTTAATCTCTCTCCTGGTGTCCCTCATGATTTGCATCTATTTTCTATGCATCTGTACAGATATAAAAAAAAAATGTATATATATATATATATATATATATATATATATATATATATATATATATATGAAAGCATAATGAGTACCTGTCTTGGCTGTCTAGATCATTAATGCAGTATCATAGACAAGTTATGGGTCAGTATACTTACATAACCAGTGGTGTTTGCAGTCCTAACTTCAGCCTCCCATTGGCTTAGGAGGTCCTGATTGTGCTTCCTAAGGTCATTTCTGTGGCACAAGGTGTTAGGCAAACATGTAAATCTCTTCCCAGACTTGTTGTGTCCTTTTGGTTAAGCAGGTTTTAACTCACCGAGTTAGACCTGGACTGATATTTAAAGTATTTAACTTGTCAATAATTCCTTTATGTGGAATAGTGTCAAAAGCCATACAAAGTCTAGATAAACAGAATGCTCTGTCGATCCTTCATTAAGTGCTTCTTCTTTTTCAAAGAATGTCACGAGATTTAAAAGGCACAATCTCCCTTAACACCATACAATTCCATTTCTAACACAAATTGGATCTGCCATTGTTCTGAATACTCCCCATTATGACTGCTTCCATGACTTTGCAAAGAAAACTGATCAGATTGATGGGTATGAAACTTCTTGTGTTTGATGTGACTCCCTATTTGTGAATGGGTACCAGTACAACCTGGCATTATAGGCCAGAGATATGTATGCATACTGACATTTTAACATTATTAATAAGGCTTTGGTTAGGCTATCTTTGACTCATGTAATCTGAGGTTTTAATTTCACTTGTGTCAAGAGTTATCACATCTTTGGTAACTTAGGTGATATGTCCTCTTGCCTCTGTGGCACTTTGACATATTTCTTTCCTTAGCATTAAGTTTGCACATTTGTTAAGCTTTGTCACAGGTTGATCACTTCATTATTTATTTATAATATGTTATATTTGAAATGTTCACTTTCAGTTCTCTGATGTCATTAAAGACAACCTCATTACCATTTTTACCTTTTCAGACCAAGTCATTTTCATAGCTATATCTGGAAGAATAATCATTAAAACAGTAGTTTCTGTATTTGACTTGTTTCTATGACTAGGATACATACATTTTGAAAGCTAAGTGATGCATGTTTTTCTCTTTTGTATACATTTTTAGTTTTATGATCCCACCAAAGTTTTTCTTTAATTCACCTTTATATTTATGCCTAATCAATATGTCTTCACAAATGCATGAGTTATCATTGAGAATGGCATCCCATTCTGTGTTTATAAGTATTTCATTTACTGCATCAAAGTTTCCTTTAATAAAGTCTAGTAAGGATAATTTATTTATGACCAAGTTTGACTTTACTCTTGACTTAAAGATGATATCATGGTTTTTAATTTCACAGGACATAATCATGAGTGGCAAGAAGAAAGATCCCAGGCTTGTCAATAATATATCTAAGATATTACCATCACTATTTGTATTTCTGATTATTTGCTCCTAGTGCACATTGTTGATTAATATTTAATATTGTTTGGATAGTTAAAGTTCAACATACAAACTGCAATTTCATTGACTGGACTTGTGGACAATAATTTAAATTCCTGTAAAAGGACCATTGTTTTACTTCTGGTGCACCCATGAACTCCACTGGAGTTTGCAATAATGAAGAAGTTATTGATAACAAAAAAGACCCATATCTCGTTGGTGAAAAGCTATGTCCAAAAACTGCCACGTCTTTCAGAAGATGTACAATGGATCATCTGCAATCAGAAATGGTCATCACTTGTTTGGAAGCAAAGGAATCCCTACTGTACTTTCCATATGCTGATGTGGAGGTAAGCAACCTGGAAATATATATATATATATATATATATATATATATATATATATATATATAGGTCTACCTGATAACACAGAAAGCCGGAAACGCCGACAACGAGAACACCGACACCGGAAGATCGACAACGGAGATGACCGACAGTTGAAAATACCGACGCTGACAACACCAACATGTCAAACGAGCGCTAGTGTGTAAGTATGTGGTAGTGAAGGACAGCAGGGTTAGGGTGCGGGTAAGGTAAGTGTGTGCTAGTGACGGACTTTAGGGTTAGGGTGCGAGTAAGGTAAGTGTGCGATAGTGACGGACTTTAGGGTTGGGGTGGATTAAGTGAGTTAGGGTTAGGGCGAGGGTCAGGTGAGTGTGCGATAGTGACAGACTTTAGGATTAGGGGTGGGTTAAGTGAGTAAGGGTTAGGGCGTGGGTTAGGTGAGTGCGCGATAGTGACGGACCTTAGAGTTAGGGTTTGGGTTAAGGTTAGTGCATAGATAGTTGTGTTTGTAAGGTTTAGTGTAGGTTTGTAAGGTTTTTGGTGTGCTTGTGTTGTATATGTGCTTTTTGGACAAGGGATTTGTTTTGTTTGTTGACTGTCAGGATTGTGGTTTGTCGAGCGTGTAAAGTTTCGTGTTTTTGAACTTTCGGTTTTGTGGTGTCGGTGATTTTGTTGTCGGTGTTTTTGCATGTCGGTGTTTTCTGTTAGACCCATATATATATATATATATATATATATATATATATATATATATATATATATATATATATATATATATATATATATATATATATATATATATATATATATATATATATATATATATATATATATATGCACACACATATATATATATATATATATATATATAGATAGATATATATATATATATATATATATATATATATATATATATATATATATATACAACCAGCTCCACAAAGAGGGGGGACAGACTGAATGAGACAGATGAGCTGAAAAACTATCATGTAGAATTTTTACTTTCCAATGAAAACGTTCAGACCAGTAAAGTACTGGATACATGGAATATCTCAAGTCTTTTTAGGATAAAAAAAATGCTAGTTATCTGCAGCAAGTACAGGCTGGGCCTTTGCATCTACCTGATGATCTTGTGGTAGGTGGGTCTTTGTAAATTCTTAAACCATACCTGTATGATATAATCATGCACGACTGATTGATTCCCCTGATTCATACCTCTCAACCTCTTAGAGCAAGAAATCTGGACAAAGCCATAAATAATGGAGGCAATAAAGGCCTCAAAATATGGACATTTTTAAATATTACCCTTAAAGACTTAGAAAGTTGCTAGAATAACACTTTTACTATAGCATACATTTTCTGAAGAGTATGAAGTCTGAAACTCAACTGTATGCCATTATTTTCTGACTTTAACTCTCAATGGCATGCCAATGATTTGCCAGAAAACCACAGTTTTAAGAGAAACAAACTAAAAATATGAAGCAAAATCTGGCTATTCTTTGAAAATCTGTACAATTGGGAGGTATGCCCTGGTTCCCTTATCTCTAGTGAAGGTGAGACAAGTTGAAACATGAAGAGTTGGTCTCCTTCAGACTAAATCCTTCAGAGGGAAATAGTCAGTATGTGACTCTGGAATGTTGGAATTTTCCCATAACATATGTCCCTTAGTAGGTATCTTTACTATCCAGGAAACAGAGAGGGCTGCAGTAGCCATTGTAACAAATTCTTTGCTCTTACTGGCCCACAAATGAATATGCTATCTAAACTGTCATGATTGATGTTCGGGATATGAAAAAACGTGCCACAGTGACTGAAACGCCTTTGGCTTTTAGTTCAGCTCCTTCCAGTAGGATTCTATCTTGGGAATGAAAAACAGAGAAACCTGGAAAAGCAAACAACAAAAGTATACCTTGACATCCTTTGACAAAAGATTAAGTTGCAGACATGGATGGCCAGTTCCATGGCCTAGAGGTATGGAGACTTTACTGTGCCACAGATTACTCTGGTTTTATCTCTGTTTCTCTGTCTCTCTCTCTCTCTCCTAGTGACATTCAAAGCAACGAATTTTGAAGAAAGCGAGCCATTTTTGAAAGTATATAGCCCACCCACTGCTTCTTGAATGGTCAAAACATGGAAGAGTAATACAAGACTTGATCCATGTGTAAACTTACGGAAAAGGAATTTTAGCTTCCATTTTAAAGGTTGTCATGCAGTAAGTTAATAACATATTTCTCTGAAAAAACACATGTTGGCCATGTCCATTTTCCTTCTGCCTAACATGGAGGATACCAAACATTGTTTCATGAAATGGTCATCAACCTTGAAGCTCGAGTAAAGCACTTTTTTAACTGCTGCAGCTGATAATTTTGTATCAGATTTGGTGTTTTCTATGAAATGAGATTGGTCCCTGGGCTAGCACGTACCAGATCTGAATTTCATGGCACTGGAATCACTATATCAGAATGCGCCCAAAGGGCTTTTATGGCAGTCAAATGGAATGGAGCTTGGGGGGAAGTGGTTTCCTTTTGTTTCTGCTCAGGTACCATCATGCCTCCTCGAATCAGTGCTGAAAAAGTGGTATATCCTCAGATGTCTGAACACCCTGATCTCATATAAACTGCAATAATTCACTACAGGTTTTCTCATCCACAGGACAGAATGTGAGATATTGTCCTTCTTATCATCAATATCACAACAACAACAACATTCTGTTGGAAGGATTCAAGTCCACCAAAGTCCAAGAGGTAGACCTAGGTTCTTAAGCTTCTTCCTTCTGTTGTTACTTAAGAGGAGTAGCAGTTTTGTTTAGCAGAATGAGGTTGGGGAACCTCATATCACTGCTAATTCTGGACATGACAACATACTAAGCTATAACAAGACACTTCTTCTTTTTGAGCTGCTGTGATGGAATTGTGATCTGAGGTTGAATATTGGAAAGGGGTGGAAAATTTAATTCAGAAACCTGAAGGGTAGAAGACTAGTCTTATGGTTGTCAGCTGACAAACCAAGTACCTGTGTCTTGTATCACCTTATGTAAAAGATCCTAAAAGACTACATTCAGAAAAACTCAAAGGAGACTGGCATCACTTGCTCAATGCTTGCTGTTTCTGTATCATAAGCTAGGTAGAATGAAACCACTTCTAGTAACAGATAAAAGGGTTTTATCAAATGCCAACCTCAGAAGAAGTACTACTGCTGAAACCATTACCAAATAGCTTTCACCAGATGTGGGATCTGAACGTAGGCTAGGACTGTCTTGACCAGACAGGATAAGGTGTACCTTAGCTTCAGATGGCCAAGACATATGCAGTTGTTTTTGATGTCAATGAGCCTAAGTGAAGGAGTCTTAGAACCATGAGTTAAAAGGAAAATAAAAACAAACAGAAATGGCCAGCAATCAAGTTGGCTTGAAAGGTTTATTAAATCCAGAAGTGGGTAAAGTCAAGGCAAACTGGTTTCAGCAACAGTCTTCATCAGTGTTTCTACAAAAACGCACAAACTCAAACTATATAAAAAGAGTGACATATCAACAAAGCAATCCCTAAAGTATCAGTAAATTAATCATAATAATTCATTCAAAACAAGAGAAAACAATGCACCCAGCTTGACTATCCAAAAACTTTTGATTTTACTTAATATATATTGCCAATCGAATTTTTTTGAGGTATTGAAATCACTTCTTTCTGTAGGAGTAAAATGAAAACAAGCAGTCAGATATTTATTGGCATGTTTGTATAAAGCATTAGTGTCTACAAGTTTTAATATCACTAAGATTTTCAAAAACGTGTTTTGAATTGTCAGGATATCTTGGCCACAGAAAAGGCAGAACATCCACAACTGGCCAAATAAATAACTCATTCAGATGAACAAGAAATAAAACACCTAATATTGAAAACATGAGCAGTATTGACAGAAGAAAACTGATTGTTTTCATAACAACCTTACAAGCAGAACAATGTCCACATGGAAAACAGTCAGTCAAACAAGTTCCATCAATAGTTTTTTTGCAAAACCGTTTTATTATTTTGAATTACTTTTCTTGTAGTGATTTAACTTGTTACTAATACTCTTGCCTCATCTGAAGGAGAAACTACAGCTAGATGGTAACAAATCCACCAATTTGTTATCAGTTTAGGAATGATCAAATGTTATTGTATCAGATTTTGGAATGCAAAAGAGCCACTATTAAAAGTAGTAACAAACGGTACCTGGGAATGCTCATTATTTTTAACAACATATTTTATCAATTCCTTCCTGTTCTGTGAACTTGCTGACAAATTAACATGTTTTTATTACACAGAGGTTATATCCACAGCCATAGATCTTTGAATCAATTCCTTATAAAAACCTCAGAATCAGCTGTAGAAGAATAAACTTTTAACCCAGAGGAATTGCGACTTAGGAATATTATTTATAATATGTGGGGAATGACAACTAAATGCTTCCAGCAAAGAATTATGATGAAATTCATTTCTGAAAAGAGAAGTTTTCAAAGTACCATCTAATTCTTTTTCAACCAAAACATCCAAAAAAGATAATGGGTTGAGATTATAACTGATGCTAAATTGTAATCCCCACTTATTGTCACTCAAATATTGAACAAAACCCTCCAAGTAAACAAGATCTGCCCCGGGATTCATGAAGCTTGCACCAGGTGCAGGCGTAGCGTAGTCGGTATAACACCAAATATGGCCGCCAAGCGATTCAGGTACAATCCAATTCCACGCGCACTACCAGCGTATGCCAGATCTGCGCAGCTCTTGGCTCATGTATGCTAATCACCCCATGCACAGTAGTGCAGCATGCAAATGAAGGTACATAGCAATTCATGAAGTGGTGCAGGCAAAGTGTAAGCATAGAGAAATGTAAACCAAAAAAAAAATGGTTTACATTTTTCCAAACAGAACATCGGAGCCATGAAAGCGGACCAAACTTACATATTACAAAATGAACTTATGCCAATGGCAAAATATATAGCCAATGGCATAAAAAAACATGCACAACACATAAAAAAATAACATTTAATGTCATGGCCACACTAAAAATAAGTACAACCTCAGGGCATGTGTGCACAAACGGAAACACAAGGAAAATATATACATATGTCATAAAATTGCAATGTAACACAAATCATGATTTTGCCATAATAGTCAATGGTATGCATGCTACACCACAACCAAGGTGCAAGGGTTGCTAAGGGTCTGTGACAGTGTTCAGCACGGTAACTATGGATTAGTAGTCAATGCCATGCAAATGAGGCAAGTAATACTGAATCGCAAACATCCCGCCGGCCTAAGGATGTACCATACGGTGCAGCGGTACAACACCGAGGAGTGGCCTGGAGGTATACATGCCATCAGCAGTGGGGTGTGCCACCATAGCTGTAAGCACATTGGAGCATTGCTAATCCGGGTTGCCCATTGCTAAGCAAAGCCGCAGGATAGGGGTGTGGATGTAGCCATAGCTTTACGTAGCTGAGAGCACACATGGTGACCGAAAGCACATGTGTACGTGGATGACAAAGTGCTCGAAACCCGGTAAATGGCTACACGTGGCGTGCACCACAGCTGAAACAGGAAGGTTATGGGAAGACAATAAGGAAATGCTGCAGTAGGGTAATTGGAGTACAACTGAGTAATTAACACCTATTAACTCACAGTGGGACATTGACGGTAGCTAACAAGGCTGCTAGTAGCAACCTGCAGACCAGGATAGGGGAGGTGCCGGATTGCAAAGAAAAGAGACCTGTCACCACAGAGCAAAGCAAACCTGCAGTCGATCAGCTATAGAACACATTTCGCAGCACAATCCTGGGATGGGAAAGTACAAAACAAGAAAGCAGGCTGCTGGATGCATGCTTGACAATGGGAGGGGAATTGTTATGAAAAGTGAAGGCAAGGGCAAGAGGTGATCCATGGCAGCTAAATGTGATTCAACACCAAAGGCACCATAATAGCAGTACCTGCGGTAAAACACATAAGTAAGATACCCTGCAGCTCTGATTGTACATACACACCATATGACATCATCAGCTTCCAAAGCACAATAGTATAAAGTGTGAAGGCACCTCACACACACTCATATATTCCCAAACACTGCATCATCGGTGTAAACAGACGGGGACCTTTTACAATGTATTTGTTGGGAGCTGCCATAGCTGTGATTCATCACCATATTTTGGAAACTGAAAGTAGTGTGGAGGATGATGCTGACAAACACCTCAGGCCTCGGAGGAGGAGAAGAGTGTTCAGACCAAGGGTAACCTACCAGGGGCTACATGATCTGGAGATAGTAGAGCATTACAGGATGGACAGGGACATCAAACAGCAAATCAATGAGCTGTGCCGGCCACACCTCAGAGCCAGAAATAACAGAGGGGAACCCATCCCAGTGGACACGAATGTATGTGTAAGCTTGAGAATGCTAGCCACAGGTACCTTTCAAAGGCCAACTGGAGATATCATGGGGATCTTACAGGCATCAGCATCCAGGGTACTCCACCAGTTCCTGGATGCCATGTTACCACATGCCAATGAGCATATATACTTCCCCCGAACTCAGGAGGAGGTGGCCAGCAATATGCGCCTCTTCCACCATGTGGCAGACTACCCAGAGGTACTGGGTGCAATAGACTGCACGCACATACATATCAAGTCACCACCCGGTGAGCATGGCAGGCGCTACATAAACCGCAAGGGATACCACTCCATCAACTGCCAGGTGGTATGCAATGCCCAGGGCATTATCACGGATGTGTGTGCTGGCAGCCCTGGAAGCTACCATGACTCCCACATCTGGCATGCCTCACAGCTGTACCAGGTATTTGTCAGGGGGGACATCCCATATGGCCACCTTGTGGGGGATGCAGGCTATGCACTGGAGCTGTAGATGATGACTCCCATCAGAAATGCACACACACTAATGCAAGAACGCCATAATGAGGCACATGCACAAACCAGAATCATCATAGAGCATGTGTTTGGGATGCTGAAATCACAGTTCCGTTGCTTGGACATATCTGTTGGAACCTTGCAGTACTCTCCAGGCACGTGTGCCCACATCTTCATAGTATGTGTCATGCTACATAATATGATCCTGTGGACACAGCTGCAGCAGGGACATAATGGTGAAGGCCCTCACAGCCCACCGCAATTGCCAAGGGCATCACAGGCACAGAGGGATTCAGACCATGAACACCCTGTGCCAGCCCCAGTAGGCAGACGGAGGCATGCCCAATATGCCCATGCCTTGGCAAAGAGAGAACATATAGCATATACACTGACAGTGTAGGCCCCTACAGACTGATACACTTCTCCACCTGCACACACAGTAAATTGGATGGCACACACCCATGACCACCTGTAAATTGTCATGTATAGGTGGTCTACTGTATGCCTCCTACATAGGCAGCCCTCAACTATTGCACACACAACAGATATTGGTACAAGGTAAGTCAACACCTGAACAGTAAATTAAGCTAACAGCATGTGTTGATACTGTATGTATAGGTTCCTAGGTACATCGGTAGGTACATGCCTAATTGTCAGAGACTATTCATCACCCTAGCCAAAATGTGTCTGCTGTCGCCACCCCATTGATTAACTAACTGTCCCTCTTGTGGAGCAAGGCCAATTGTGGGGTCCCTGGAGGGTAACCACTGTTTGCCACCCACTCTGCAAGGATTCCCTGGTGTGTTAATGACGGGCTCCATATAATGTAATCAGGGATGTAGTTCCAAAGCATGGGGAGTACCCATGACAGGTATCTGTCACCCCAGCATTCTCCAGTTATGGTTGTGGCAAGGTGTAGCACATTACAGTGTGTGGCTCACTGTGACATGGATTCCCATAGCTGGAACACATCCATTAAGCATCACTTGGACATACCATTAACAGGTATCATCCATATGTAAACTAACTGAGTTACACATTTTTTTGCAGTATGGAGGAACAGCTGTAGTACAGTCCACATACTAAACACCACAACACTTGTACATATACCAGATGCCCCAGTTGTAAAGCAACTGACTGTCTCGTGCATGTTCCCAGTTCCATGACCTGCAAGGGCTGTTACGTAATTTCGATGTCCCGAATAATGGATGTTGGATGCAGGTCATTAGAGCACATTTAAGCACGTTAGCGTGTTTTTGTGCCGGCAAGTGCGCAAGTAAGTGTCATTTAAACATGACTACACGGATATGTGCAAAACAGGTCTAAGCTTTGCTGAATATCACACAGATCATGGGCAAAGCTGGCCAGAACCACTGAAATTTGTGTTATTCACCCATGTTCTAATAGTGCCTGCTCTGAGAGGTAAAACGACCACTGCCAGGAGTAGAACACACAACCATGTACACAATCACATAACACTAAGCTACCTGAGATGTACCAATGGCAGGTGTGTATTGTGACAGGTTAAAACACAAAAGGGCGGAGTTCTGGAAATAGTATACACTGCCATGTACCCAACGAAAGGTGTGTTCTCTCTCTCTATATATATATATATATATATATATATATATATATATATATATATATATATAAAATATAGAGATAGAAAGGGTGATAGAGAGATATATGTCGATATATACGGAAATACATATATATGCAAATATATAGATATGTTAACAACATGTATACAACCATGGAGGTACATATAAACAGGATACTACCAAATACCGAATGCTTTACATACCGACACATGTAATCACGAGGCTTAAAGACCAAAAGACCACAGTACCGGAACACTAGAATCGTGAGTACTATTATCACGATGTTAAGGGACATTTAGTTAGTGCTTCTGGTGCTGCGGTCCAGGTAGGTACTGTGTTTAAGTGTGTTTTTGATTGCTGTAGTGTGTGCAAGTGTGTGTTCTGAGTGCGGTGTGTGTTTCCGTGTGATGGTAATGTGTGTGTGTGTGTGTGAGTGTGTGTGTGTGTGTGTGTGTGTGTGTGTGTGTGTGTGTGTGTGTGTGTGTTTGCTTCGTGTGTCTGTTCGTGCTATCTTGGAGGTAGATTATTACAGTAGGTGTGGTATGGGGGGGGCACAGCCACCCACATGGGGTGTGTATGGGGCATGGCCACCTGGCCATACGTAGTGTAGGATGGTTTGTTTGGATGTGATGGGTAGCAGTGTGTCTTTGTGTGCATGTATGTGTTCTGTGTTTGTATTTGTTCCGGGAGTTTGACTGTCGCGAGTTTGAGTGTTCGGTATTGTGGGGTTTAGGAGTCTGTGAATGGTAATGTGGTTCTTGGAAATGTGTGCTTTCCTGAATCCATGGGTATGCTGTATATAGCAGTTGAAGTCTTCAAATATGTGCACAACGTGGACCATAGCAATCATACATTCCGCCATGACCGAACGTTATGAACAAAGGATACTGAGACTATATTATAGCAATAACCAATGCTTGGGTGTGGGTAATTTTGGATTTACCCACGGTTGTTGTGGTTTGGTCATGATGGTGAAGCCCGAGTAGCCAAACAAAGACAACCGTGGGTAAATCCAGCATTACCCACACCAAGAAGTGTGTTATTGCTATTATACAATGACATTATGTAAGAAAAAAAATTATTATTATTCTGAAATAATGGCATTGTATAATGCCTCCTTGCTGCCCTTCCACAGCTGTCTGGTATTCTGTGGCAGTTCTGATATACTGTGCATGTGTATGCTTATGCAGTATATCAGAGCTGTGGGCAAAAGCAACGGAGATAGCAAGATCTCCGTTGCTTTTTACAAAGTGTCTCGCTATGTTAAAGGAGTTTAACATAGCGAGACAGCTTTAAAAAAAGCAACGGAGAATCTCTGTGCACGTATTTATATTTATATTTATATTGCACATATATTTGTAAGTAGGATTAGAGTATTTCATATTTCATATTTCATGTGAGTAGCTCATTTATATTTGTTAGATAGGATTTCATGCATGGTATTTATATATAATACATATGTATTGGATATCATATATTATTAAGTATATTTATTCTATAAAATGTATTATGCAGTATATATTTTGTATTATCAAGGTTAGACATATGTAGGATTATATATGGAATTATATGTGGTATAACATCTTGCACTTATATTGTGTTAAATGACTGTTTACATATATATATATATATATTTTTTTTTTAGAGTGGTTTGGCACTTATAATGGCAAGTATAGTTTACATATGGTATATATATATATCCATTATATATAAGTTCATATATTTCATAATATATTTTATATGTTTTTAAATGGAGGTATTTTTAATGACTTAATTGATTTATTGAATAATTGATGGGGTGATTAATGTATGCTATATAAGATGTGTGTATTTTGCATTTTACGTTATCTGATGAAGTCCGGGTCGCGGACGAAACCTAGGTTATACTTGGAATAAATATATGGTGTGAACAGCACGGAATATTTTTCTCGAAGCCTTTATTTCAATTGTAAGGGCCTTGTATTGCTTCAGTTGTTTTTGCTGTGATATCTACGTATTGGCTGTGGGAGACATTGCCAGATTCCACTACTTCGGTAGTGCATGCCCTACCTCCATCGGAGAATTTGTGGGGTTTTTGTATTTGTCATACTATAAGTAATTGGTGTTGTGTTGGGTGGTGGGGGCTGCCTATGTTTCTGCTTTGGAGTTCTCTGTTGCCTAGACAGAGTAGTATTGAGAGGCTCTGTAAATGTTGTAGTCTTACTATGTGTGGCCTGTGGTGGTGGAGATCTAGTGAGACTATGTGATGAGTGTGGTGTGGTGCAAATGTTTAACATCCCCACATGATTGTCAGGTTCAGTCTGGGTTGGAGAGAGCTTTACCTCCAGCATGGCTAGATATGTGCATCTCCCACAGGTTGTAGTGTTGTATGTTAGAGGAGTATTGACTGTGTACACGAGACAATTTCTATATTGCCTCATGATGCCCATATTCATCATATAGACAGGCGATAACACTGGGAATTGACACTTGGACATGCCTGAATATTTAACTATTTCCCACTAGATATGTCAGGAAAGTGTGTACAACAGCTGTTTTACTCTAAGCAAGTGGGAAATGTAAGTACAAACTGTATTTACCTGTAGGTAATGAGGAGGATTGAGTGCTATAGTAATTAGTAGCTCATGAAGTGCTTACATGTTCTGAACAAGTACTGAGCATGAATAAGCAATACAGATAGAGTATCGGATAATATAAACACACTGCCCCCCCAACAGGTACACAATCACATATCCATGAACACTACAGAGCCCATGTAACCATAACTATGATGGTACAAGGTCACTCAGGCTGCATGGGACCTGTTCGCATCCCTGGTTGTATCATACACATATGGCAAAGCAGTTTGCTCTACGCATACACATCATGTAAAACATAGCTTCATGTCAGTCTGTGAAAACACTGAATGGTGCACACCAATAGTTATCACAACTCACAAAGTGGAGACACCACTCATAATGGGAGGCACTGCACTATTACCCTGCTGAGTCTGGTCTGAAAGTCCATGAACCTTAATCCACGTATATGTTATTAGCAGTACAGATGTAGATAACAGTACAGATTATTTCACACTGCATATCATACCTGTGACAGGTCATAGGACATCATCACCCATACTGTGTTCCACCTACACTCAGTATACAAGATGTAACTTTGTATGTCACAGGAGTGTTCTGCCAGTGGACTGTTGACAGAACCAACACTACAAAAGGTGTCTGAGTGATATCTGCATATCACACGAGTGGCATCTGAGTAAAAAAAGGTTAATTTGTTCTACTCCCCCTCATTGTAGCCCATACCACACAGACAAATGGAAGGCATCTGCGTATGTAAGTATGTGAATGGCTATGACCTAGGAGCAATAGCTGACTCAGTGTTATGGACAACATACAGAATGGGCTTTGTGGGTGAGGTATGTGACATATGTGCACAATCTGACAGCTGCATATTGCATTGTCACTGCTAGGTTAATAACCCTGTACTCATGAACTACCACCTAGGCAGTGGTCAACATAATGGACACTGTGGCCCAGGGCATACAGACTACTACATGACCTTGGCCGTACATGCTATAGTTGATAACCATCCCTGCAAATACCATCCGGCTAGCCATTGTGCCATGTGTATCACATGTGCAACACAGGCGATATGTGGCAGGATGTTGAACTGCTGTACAGTGCCGTGTAGATGTATATGGCAGAACACATGCATGTAAAGGCTTCCATGTGCATGTCTGCATTGTCACAGGTCATGTCTATTAAGGCAGTGTATGTGTTGATATGTGACATAGACACAGCATGAAGGTCAACAGCATTAATGAGGACACATTCAGGCATGTGCTGATAGGTAAGAACACCAGTGCAGTCAAACAGATATGCCCACATCAAGACAGCATCCACATGGAGTATGAGCAATGTAATCAGGTGACACACATATATGGTGAAAATATCCAATCCCCATTGGGTGTCACATGTGTGTGACACAAACATGTCAGTGATGTCAGTGTCATGAAGATTTGCAAAGACAACTGTTCATAAGTAATAAATGTGATACACATGTATGTGCAGCTGTATCTCTGTGCATCTCTGAGATACTGTGACCTGTCTCCATCATTATGTCTTCCAGATATGCCATGAGCAATGCTCCCAGCCTATATCCGCTTGGTGGATGAGGCCCTTATAACTTACCTCCAAGACAACTATAATGTCTTGTTTAGCCATGTGCCACAGCATGCACAGCAGCATGATGACCTGTGGCAGGAACTTCGCAGGAGTGTTAATGATGTGGGTAGCCATAACCGCACATACCAGCAGGTGCACAGACACTGCACGGACCTGATCAGACATGCAAAACAACATGCAAATGCAATCACCAAGGAACAAGATGCAACAGGTGGTGGGCCACCATCCCAGCCCCCACTCACACATACCGAGGAGCTACTGGCCAACCTGGGGACACCATCAGAACAGCATCCACAAACCATAGCTGCCATCGTGGAGGTGGGTGTCTCTCAACCACTGAGCCTGGAGTTGCAAGGTAAGTCATTACTGCACATATAACTATTATATCCCATGTAGTTGCATGTGTCACTGTACAATATGTAATGCAACATCATATGCAAGGCCTGTATACACACATGCCGCATACTATAGTATGCTACTCTGTGTATGCACACATGTGCATACTTCATAGTATATCGTATTGTAGTGGCAAATGTGTTAACATGCACGTTGCACCCTGCAGCTGTCATACAGGCATGGATAATGATCATACTGCTGTGTCACCCCTATATAGGTACCTCTGGCGTTATGCAGAGATAGCAGGCCATTGCAGTTGAGACAGTTATAAGTATCAGGCATGTTAATGCACAGATCTATTCGCCATGTGGCCAGTTAACACATGTACACATAATGTATGGTCCGGTCACAATATACAGGTCACATCTTTAATCCATCACACTGGCTACCCATGTGCAATACTTACAAACTAAGTGAAACACCAACATAAAACCTCAGAAACTGTCATTGCTAGATGTGTGGACAGCTGTGCATTCAATGGTGGAGGTGTTGTTCAATGTAGGAATATGTACTATACATCAGAACTACACATGTGGGGTACACAAACAGTACTACACAGTGAGCTGGAGTATGGGCAGCCCACTGGATTCACCATTGTGGAATATGCCCCTGCAATGAGTGCACACATTGTGATGTGCCATCTGACATGTCCATGACATGTAGTGATCCGGCTGCAACATTGTCTCACTATCCCATAAAACATACCCCACATACCAAACATACAACCCTTTGTCTGCATACCCCTGTGGACAGTGCAGTATCCGACATCTATGGGTGTATGTCATATAGGACAACACAGACATGTGAGATAGATGGCCATCAGAACCGTTTGGCCAACACATCTTCACACATGGCCATGGAGGATGGCCAGAGACATGTAGCAACACACAGTAGATGTGGTGTGTTTGTATGTACACCCTGTTGTATATTGACTACACATGGTCCAATTATAGCCTTTGTTGAATGGTTATATTGCAGATGTGGAACACTGGACATCCGACAAGCCTGTGCACAGCTTGTGAAGGCGTAACTTCATTTGACCACATAAGATGTGCTGAACATCATGACTGTGTCACAGCATGACAGTAGTCACCTGTACAGCATCCACATGCATACACAGACAACAACATCAGGCCACAGATACAGTACATTTCCCTTGCTGCTGTTGGACATCACTGTCACCATGCACCTCGTGTGTGTGGTACACAAATGTCATGTGGGGCATGGTGTATTGACAAGTCTGCCATGTCTGGACATGGTTGCCAGGCAGCTAAAATATGTTTGCAGATGTGCAGGGGTGTCATCCATATGTCATTCGGTGACCTGTGTCACACATTACACATCATGGTTTAGTGTGTATACACCTCAGCAACGTGGGTCACAATCCACAGTATATATGTATTATGTATGCACACAGTCATGGCTATGCACTGTGTGTGTAATCCACACTGTATAGCAATAGAGATGCCTCATGATTCCATGCAATGGCACTGTGTCTGTACTTCACACAGTATAGCAATATAGATGCCTCATAATACCCTTCAATGGTCATGCACATCTACTAAAAGTGCATTTTATCTGTAGGGCATACAGGCAACACTGCAATGTGACACCATTACACCACTGTACATGTGACAGAACACCATTGTGTCAGACATTAAGCATGTCAATGCACATGACAGCAGATTACATCATACTACATGTTAATGCCAAGGTCATATGCCACACATCAGCCATGTGTACTGTTAACCTGTGCTGGTCCACATGGTGTAACACAGGGATGCATGCTTACTACCATGATTGTATGAAATGCATGGCTTCTTCTATGACACATGCTTGCTGCTGTGTGCAACCCAGGGATGTATGATAACTACCACTATTATTGTCTGAGCTGCATGCCGTCTGTTGTATCAAATGCATGTTGCATGCCTTCTGTCAAATCACATGCATAGTGTGTGTGTGTGTGTGTGTGTGTGTGTGTGTGTGTGTGTGTGTGTGTGTGTGTGTATGTGTGTTTGTGTGTGCGTGTGTGTGTGTCTGTATTGTAATGTTGAGTCTTTGTTTGCCTTCACAGGTGATGTAGGTGCATTACCCTCATGCGGTCCATCTGATGTTAGTGTCCCCACAAACTCTAGCAGTGATGATGAACATATGCTTGAGGCATAGGCAGAGTTGTCAGGGGCTGAATCTGTGCCATTCGTTGCCATTTCACCTATATCCCCCTCATACCTGCACAAAGATCTCATGCCAACATATACCCCATTACCAGTGGCCATAGAGGAAGGACAGTTAGCATGTGGTAGCTTGGAACAGTAACATGTGGTGGCTACGGAAGGTGTGTCTTCACACCATGGTGTCAGTCAAATGACTAGAGATGTACCACACAGGCATGTGGCCAGTGCTGCTCGTAGGAGGACCTCTGGCCGACATGCCACTGCAGGACATAGCGCAGCAGCTGGTGTCACCAGATGCATGTTTCAGACTGTAATGGTGGCACAGACACATGCTGAATGGCAGAACAGAAAAGGGCAGAGGCTTCAGAGGGCTGCTATTTGTTCTTTAAACGACAACATTCAGGCATTGGCAAATGCTCAACAGCAGACTGCTGATGTTTTGGACAGACGATTGGGTGACATGGTTGGAATCCTTGACCATGGCATGACAATCTGCGAGTGTGAGCTGTCTGTGCTGGAACATCTGGTAGGAGTGAAGCGTAGGGCACATGGACGTAGGCCAGCTACATCATCTGGTGCAGGTCTAAGTGAACGAGCTACCTCACATACCCGCTCCCATAGTGGCAGTAGCAGCAGCAGTGCAGCTGGTGCTGCACTGTCCACACCAGGACACAGCAGGCCACATGGACGTGGCCCTGGATGGTCCCAACAGGGACACGGTTCCACTGGACATGTGTCATCGGGCAATACCCAATCTGCACCTCTGCCTGGTAGTGCCCGTGCAACCCCTGGCAGGCACAAGTCACGTGGCCATGGCTGGACACCATGAACTGTAAAACCTGGTCTGTACAGTCTAGAGCTCTCAATAATACCCCTGTGTAGGCCAGACACATGGTAGAACTGTGTGCACACATACACGCACACACCAGAAACATCTGTAGGGCACCGCAACACTCACATGCATAACAACCTCACATGGCCAATTAGATCACAGGCCCTAACCCACACACATGATGTCATCCACTGGTGCAGCCTAGGCCCCTGGCAAACATTATCACCCTGTGCACATGATGATGCCTGCACCACATCCCTGTCATCCACACCATCGGTGCAGGGACATGCTCATATGGTCTGATGCACAGGGTGAACAGAATGGGGAGATAAGTGTAGATTACAATTGTTGTGTACTGTTGACACACAGCAGACATACCATGTAGTACAGGTTTAGAATGCATTGTTTTCTGTTCACAGTATGTGTCTTGGTAACAACAGTAACAGCATGTTGGCAATGATGTCCTGCTTCCCTCCTTCAGGTCTAATTGCATGTGCCGTTGAGTACCAGTGTTTGCAGTTTCCCATGTGTAAATGTGAACTACTCAAAGGCATGTATGGCAATACCAGCATGCTATACGTAGCTTCAACCTCACTGTTAGAAAGGCTGACACCCAAAAGATGTCTACACATCTACTGATCCAGGAGCATGGGAGCTGTGTACTAAGCTACAGTGGCTAGAGACATGACATCCATACCGGGTGACATCACAGGTACAGTTATATGTGGCAGGGAGTTTACATAGCGGTCTAGCTGATGACAAGGGTAGAGGCCAGTTGATAGCTTGAGGCCTCACTGTGTAGCAGTAATACACATTCACATTACGGGATGAGAACACACAACTACACACACACACACACACACACACACACACACACACACACACACATACACACACACACACATACACGCACACACGCAGGTATTCGCACACATGTATTCAGACAAAGTAGCATGCCCACACTCATGGGGGTCAACGACACTGTAACACACACACACACACACACACACACACACACACACACTTGATAGTGTTGAGGTGAAGACCCCTGCCTATGTGGTAATCACCATTACAGTACTGTGCACCCACATGACACGACACAGAGAATGAACATGTACAGGTAGTCAGTAATGCCTAAAATCGACGGCATCAACAGGGTAGTAGATTGCATCACCTGGAGGGGTTAGGGGTCCTATCTGTTCACTATGGTAACATACATCCTCACTCCATGGACCAGACAGCCAAAAACACACACACTGTGGAGTCCACAATTGAATGCACCTATGTCATGCACATACAGATAGCTCACATGTGTGTGATACACACCCCACCCCTGTCTATGTCTTGCTTTCTACACTGCAGTATGTACAGATCTCTACAACAGTGTACAGGGGTGTGAGTAACAAGTGGGACATATTCCTCACCATACGTGGCATATATGGACACACAAGCAAACACACATGGCAGTACTGTGAATCAAACACCTGTTATCTTATGATACGTATGACAGACATGCAGCAGTACTGCCTGCATTACAATGTGTACTGATGCTACCTTTGGTAATTGCTGCTGATATATGCACACAGGAGTTCTTAAGTGTTACAGGTGTCAAGTGATTTACAGTCAGTGACACCCTGACCGCTGTGTAGGTTGTATGTCTTCTCCTTCAATTAACAGAAACATAGCTTAGTGTTTGCACATGTTATGGTAGGATGGCTTGTGACACACCTGTGAGCTGTCTTCAGCAAACATCCATCTGCAAAGATGGCCCACCACTTTATGTCCACAGATCTGTCCATACATGATGTACATCTTACCGTACTGTCAGTATTTCACCATATACAGTTGGCAATGATGGGGCTGCATTGCAACTGCATGTTGTATTAAGACACAGATCACCTGCAAACATCAGCTACTGCACACGCATGATAGCTGAATGCACACCACTACATGTACATGTGTGTAGGTCATACATTCCTGTCATTTAGCATGTTTGTAGGCATTGCAATTGGTGGACATGTGTGATGACATACATGACACATGCACTGTTGTATGATATGATAATTGTCATGGGTAACCAGTACAGAGGGAATGCTAATTCAGTTAACATTGCTATCACACCTTATGTACTGTTAGCATTCAACAGCCATGGACCTACCTTCCATGTGCATGTGTGTAATTGCTGTAGCTACCTGTCTGCACAAAGGACAGCAACAGCTATGCTATGTACATATGTGTTGTGTGTGTGTTTGGGTCATGTACATATCGACGGCAAGTACATGTATGTCATATCCAAACATGGGGGTGTTTACTGGTGTACAGCAGCAGTCATCTGTTACAGCTGTATATGACCCAGGGCCCCTGTTATGTGTACAGCCGACCTAGTTACGAACAGTGGCATACTTGCATTGCATAACATATGATGCAACTGTGTCAGTACATGGGTAGTCTGCACAGTTGCTGTAGAGCTAGGTACAGTCCACTGGTCATGGGTCACATGGTGTTGTACTAATATATGTTCTACCACATGTATGGATGTATGTTGCTGGTCCAAGGACATGGTGAAGTCTGAGGGCTACATCCTAGAATGCGGCTTTTGACACTGTGATCTGCACCTGACACATCTGTGATGGCTTTTGAGGGTGTACTCATCAGTACATGTGAGTGGTCTTCATGTACGTGGGGACACCACCACCTGGAGCGGTCCATAACGGTGTCATGGCCCACATGTCTGTATCCAAGTTGTATGGTGGTAGTGCAATTGTGCACAACTGAGCCTTCAGCCAGGTGTTCCTCACTGCACAGATATCAGTATTCCCCATTGTTGGATCTACGTTGGCAGCTGTGATTATGAACTCTACACATCTAGCACTGTTTAGCATATGCATACAATGCAGTTGTCCTCTAGGTGTCAGGGTGTTAACCTGGACTCAGGACATTCATCTATGAATGGCACTAAATGGGCAAAGTAGCCACTCCTGGCAGGACATCACCACAGGTGGTATTAGTGTGCCAGGTTTAGATTGGTACATCTAAGGTGACGGACAGCAGCAGACGTTGTGTAGAAGACCGGTGTCAGATATATGTAGTGCAGCATTCATGCTAACAATGACAGCTATCGAGACTCTGTGCCCTTCTGTGTTTAGAATCAGAGTGCATACAAAACAGCCCTTTGCTAGTAAGTGTGTGAGCATGACCAGTATGACGTTGTGTAGATGGACGCATAGTGCATTCCAAACGACTGTGTGCTACTAAATGAGTGAGCATGCCCAGTGACACCTTGTGTCGGTTATGTGCCTCTATGTGTATGGGCATGGTCATTGTAACCCTGTATAGCAATAGTGGTCATCCAGGCAACAGATGGCCATACCCCACTTCAGGATGGATTCCTACATTGAACACACTGGTTCACAGGTATGTACATCGTAACTGCCAGCATCCATGTCGATGTCTGCATTCCTAGAAGGTCATATTGACAGTCTTGAAAGGTGTAGTGTCTGTGGTGCGGCTTTTATCTGTGTAGTATTGTAATAGTGGTCCGTACATAGGCAGTTGTCCTGATCACACCACTGGCATGTGTTTGCCTCCGTCTGCCTGGGGACAGTAATATGCTTTAGACTGCTCACACTCCATACAATCCCTATCAGCATCTTTTCCATTGCTGATGATGTCACCCACCTAAAAGTATGCCTCTGGGAGTACTGTGCCCCAGTAATCTCAGTAGAGTGATCCGTAACTGCATAATGCTGTAGTGTGATAAGGTAGTTAGATCTGTGTTCTAATCTCAGCCATGCCAACTGTGTGTGTGTGTGTGTGTGTGTGTGTGTGTGTGGGTGTGTGTGTGTTTCCATCTGCCTGGGGACAGAATAATACTTTTAGACTGCTCACACTCCATACAATCCCGATCGCCGTCTTTTCCATTGCTGATGGTGTCATCCACCTAGAAGTATGCCTCTGGGAGTATTGTGTCCCAGTAATTTCGGTAGGGCGTTCTGTAACTGCGTAATGCTGTAGTGTGATAAGGTAGTTAGGTTTGTGTTCTAATCCCAGCAATGCCAACTGTGTGTGTGTTTCCATCTGCCTAGGGACAGAGTAATGCTTTTAGACTGCTAACACTCCATACAATCTCTATCGGTGTCTTTTCCATTGCTGATGATGTCACCCACCTAGAAGTATGCCTCTGGGAGTGCTATGCCCCAACAATCTTGATAGCGCATTCTGTAATTGTGTAATGCTGTAGTATGATAGAATAGACAGGTAGGTGTTCTATTCCAAGGCATGACAGGTGCATGTGTTTTGCGGTCATATTCTATGTTGGTATCTGTGAGTGGCTAGCTCCAGGATGTGTTGAGTGTATTTTGTTGTTTTCCTATATAGTGTCCATAAATGTCACAATCGTCCAAGAGACTGGGTTGGCAAGGCATACACATACATTCGCCAATAGGTCTGGTGAGTAAATGTCAGCAGCCCTAATCTTACCCTTAATACAGTCTGACCCATGTGATGCAACAAAACACACTTGCCTTGATAGTAACACCAGTACATAATGCAGGAGGCACATGTGGTTACCTTTTCATTGTTGTCTAATGCTTTGGTGTCACGTGGTCTGCTGTTGTGATATATATTCTATATCTACGTATGTGTGTGTGTGTGTGTGTGTGTGTGTGTGTGTGTGTGTGTGTGTGTGTGTATATATATATATATATATATATATATATATATATATATATATATATATATATATATATATATATATATGTGTGTGTGTGTGTGGACATTAGCACACATAAATCTACATGATGGAATACATGTCCTATACTGTTGAATGCCTGTGCTGGATGATCTGTACGTGATCACCTCAGATGTATGCATATCTGCCATGGCTTAGTGGTAAAGCACATCATCTGAGGTCTGCAGGGTCCCAGGTTTGAGGTGTGTAGAGACCAGTTATTTTGTTGCTGGGAAGAACAAGGGACATCGAATACGGCAATAGTAAGGCGCTTTTATCCAGTTGTGTGCGGATCTGCATGACAGTAAGCAGTGGTTATTATTTTGGAGGCTCAGTATGGGTCATGTAACTATGCAGTAGAAGACAATACTATGCAAACGAGGTGGAAAATAGTAAATCTCGTTTATCCCCAGGGTGTGATGCAGATCCCAAGAGTGTATGTGTATAGATAGCCAGGTGCAGGACTCGAATATAGGTGAAAGCATGGAGGGGGTGCCAGGCATACTGTACGTACATTGGAGCCCTGTGTCTCAGGATGCTCCTGCCTTAGCACGCCTAAGCTAGGGGTGTGTCTATACCTGCCTAGTGCAATTGGGAGGGACAACAGCAGTAGGAGAGTAGTCAAGGTGAACAAGCTGGGCAAACAGGTGATAATTATCACAATCAGCAGATTACAGGCCCAGCCCGGCCCAGAACACTACGATAAAGTGAGCAAGCACCACACACATGGGTTTTTTTCCACACTCTACACCACCAGTGTATATATGCGGGGAAATTTTACAAAACAATCCAACAAAATGAGAAGGGCTGCAGCAGGTAACATAGACCAACATGTGCAGGAGGCTGAGGGTGGTGAGGATGTGAATGCTGCCGAACAACCCTCAGTGAGGAGACAGAGAAGACTGTACAGACCCAGGGTAACCTACCAGGGGCTACATGAGCTGGAGATAGTGGAGCACTATGGGGTGGACAGACACCTCCTACAGCAGATTGTTGAGCTGTGCCGGCCACACCTGACACATCGAACAGGCCGAGGGAAACCCATCCCAGTGGATATCAAGGTATGTGTAGGCCTAGGTATACTAGCCACAGGTACCTCCCAAAGCACAACAGGGGATATCATGGGGATCTCATCGACATCTGCATCCAGAGTATTCCACCAATTTCTGGATGCTATGTCGCCACATGCCAGTGAGGAAGTACATTTCCTCAGCACACGTGAGGTGTTGACCAGCAATATGCGTCTCTTCCACCAAATGGCAGACTACCCTGGGGTAGTGGGTGCTATAGCCTGCATGCACGTATGCATCAAAGCACCACCCGGTGAGCGGGGTAGGGCCTACATTAACTGCAGGGGCATCCCTTCCATCAACTGCCAGGTCATATGCGATGCCCAGGGCATTATACTGAATATGTGTGCTGGCTGCCCTGGAAGCTATGACGATTCTGATATATGGCATCTGACACAGCTGTATCGCACCTTTGCCAATATGGACATCCCCTATGGTCACCTAGTGGGGGATGCTGGGTACCCACTGGAGCCGTGGCTGATGACACCCATCAGAAATGCACACACATCTGAACAACTATGCCATTATGAGGCACACGCACAGGCAAGACATATAATTGAGCGTGTGTTTGGGATCCTCAGGTCACGGTTCTGGTGTCTGGACACATCTAGTGGAGCCTTGCGGTATTCACCAACTACATGCACCCAAGTTGTTATGGTATGTGCTATGCTACACAATATGATCCTGCGGAAAGAGCTACAGCAGGAACAGCATGGGGTAGGGCCACACAGCCCCCCACCAATGCCAAGGCCTGTACAGGCACAGAGTGACTCAGAGGAGGAACTACCTGAGCCGCACCCAGTAGGCGGAAGGAGGCATGCCCATTATGACCTAGCCTTGGCAAAGAGGCAACACATAGCATATGCACTGACACAGTAGGTACCCAGAGAATGTCACCCGCTCTGACTTGCACAGACAGTAAAAGGGATGCCAAATATGACACTACCTGTGCTCAGCCATGTATAGGAAGTGCACTGTGTGCATCTGACATAGGCAGCCATCCAGCACCATCCTCAGGTCTGGCACACCCTCAAGGTAAGTCAATCAACCTACCAATTGGCAGTTGTATTAGAATGTGTATTTACCTGTAGCTATGGTATGGATGTGAGCATGCAAGGGAATTTGGTGGCTGAATGTTAGGACAGCAGACAGTACACTTCCATAGTGGCACCATGACATCTGTAGCACATACCCGGGTCACAATAGTAGCCAGTAGTACACAGGGTGTTTTAACCCACTGCAGGTAATGGGCTGAACATCATGTGTGTCCATATAGCCCACACAAGTCTCAACCAGCTGGACAGGTGTAGACCAACACAGACAAATGCTGTACAATGGCCTCTGAATATGCCTAATGGATAACCCCCCCCCCACAGACAGGCTACAGCAGACCAGGCATTTGGATGTAGGTTGTGAAGGCTAGGACATCTGAAACTAATATGTTGGTAATTAAACCTAAGATCTGGCGTACACTGGTATGCCTCTAGCCATCACATTAGGTAGGTCCACACACTGAAATGGAGTACCTGACATACTAGTACAGTAGTAGCAAAAGTGTACAACTGACAGCTGTGCCCCCTTCCAACGTATACATGTAACAGTCATGTGCGCCCCCCCCAGTGCTGTGTAGGAATGTGGATACAGCTGGATGTCTCCCCACGCTGTTCAGAAATGTAGCAACAGTCAATGCCACATGACCGATGGATACCCTGCAGACACAGCATGCCACCTGTAAGTGTACAATGCAGAGGTTGGCACTACAGTACTGACTACCTGGACATGTAACACATGCGATCCAGTTGACCATACTGGGCATGATCAAGCACATGAAGGTATTATGGTAATTTCAGTCGACAACATGCATAACAGTCATACTGGGCATGCTCACACACAAACACAAGACGACCAGCTCTGCAAACACCAGTGGTCCGGCCATATCTGATGGTACATTGCTATACTGTTGGATGACTGTGCTGTATGGTATGTGTGTGGCACTGTCTATTGTCTGTATATTTGCCATGGTATATTGGTAATTCTCATTAGCTGTGTGCGCAGGGTGTTGCTACCAACACTTGCAAAGGACGGTTCTTTGTTTGCAGCCAGAACAAGGCCATTGGATACTGAGTGAGTAAGGCACATTGCAGCAGTTGGGAGTGATTGTGCATGGGTTTGCGTGGTGTTAAGCACTGCTGACCTCCGGTTACAGCTTCTTATACTTCTTTAGACTCCACATTTCTTTAACAGTGCAATACTTGCATACTGGTAGCCAAACACGCTTACACCCACTTGCTCCCTCACTTGCACATGCACCAACATTGGTGCTTGCATTTGTCACTCACGCTGGGTGGGTGTGATTCCTTGTGATGCCTATTACATCGGACTACATGATTACAGTATTGGGTATGGCTGACCATTAGGCGACGGCATGGCGTTCGACTGTACGGAATCGGTGGCCTGTCCAGTGAGTTAATCATATTATATGCGTGTTCCACATACAATCTGCTCCCATCTGGCTGATACATGGGAACTGATACTATGCAATGCAGACAAGTATATGTGTTTTGGGAACCACATCCGTCTGCCTGGTCATGCTACCGCATACATATTGTAGGTTTTCCACCTTTTAAATTGGCCAAAGTGAGACTTTAGGATTAACACTTGTCCCACTCTGCATGGACAGTCCCTCCTTAGGCATATGTGTCATGCAAAAATAATCTAGGCATAGCAAATGTCCTGACTACAAGACAATATTATATTCTATGTTTCTCTAATAGTTGCATGTAACAGTTATTGTATATATGACACTTCTATATGTTATGTGAAGTAGCATAAGCAAATTGACTGCTGCTAGACTAAGCTTTGATTTGTGCTAATACGTATAATTCTGTACTATGCACGACTGTAGGTATGTTCTGACCTGGTACATCTGACATTTCTATGGAGCAGGTCCCACTTTGGCCATTTGGAAAGGTAGCAGCCCTATAGGACATATATGTAGAGATGTCAGATTTGGCAGGGCAACACATACCCACAGCCAGTAGAAAAATGACTACTTCACCAGTTTGCATAAGTAAAGGTTATTCTTGTAGCATTATAGTTGCTAATACTGTTTCCTATAACATCTAGGTGTTTCAGATACAACATAATCGTTTTATGCAACCACTACAGACAGTCTATGGATTCTTTGCCCGAAATCACAGGCCATGTGCCATAATAACATTCATTTTGCAGGACACAACTGCCCAGAGGGGGAGTGTCCCTCACAAAGGTGAACAGGTGGTAACCCCAACCTATTATGCTATCATCTACCTAAGGTAGTCGGCGGAATATGTGCTTTCTGTCACTAGCAGACCTCACATATGAATGGGGGAGAATGAACACAGTATCAGGGACAGTGCATAACACCCTCAGGGACACATTTAGATGATTGGTTTTATTAACCTGACAAACTGACAGTCAGAAGGCATATATATTCATTCACATTTGTCGAGGTACATGCCGTTTATGACTCATGCATGTTGTCATTAGTCATTACGTGTATTCTGCCACCTGTCCACCTAATATCACTAGTTCTGGAAGGGTTTAGTTAGGACAGTGTTAGATTCTGATTCATAATCATGAATGTTCATGATAATCGGGTACAGGGCACTGATATAGTCCCTATGTGTTCCCCCAATGGTTTACAGACTATCTAGTAGATGTGCTCTTCAGGTTTGGGAGGTATGGGCATCTGCTATGCCCACATAGGAATATTAATTACTTCCATGGGGCGGGCCTAATGCATCTCTGCCAACCAACACCTGCACACTTAGGCCCATTATTGTTTACCCAAGATTACCCTACCTGACACCCCTCTACAGCACTCATGACTCATACTTACTGTGAGCGCAGCTGGGGTATGAACACACCCCTACACACTGCACACTCTCCCCGTCTCGGGACACATGTCATATGTTTTGTCAAACCATGTGTTATCAAACTTGCACAACCTACTGTTACATGTACGGCTACATCCTGGTCGCATCAATCATTATTGGGTTGCCTATAAGGGAAATTTGTGGTGTCCCACAAGGGACCCCATGATCCATGTTTAAAGTGTAGACCTTGCAGATCTCTCCCACTGGTAGTTTCCTGCCGGAGGTCTGAAAAAGCAGCGGTTTATTTACCTTTATTGCATGTCTGTATGTCTCACCGGCTTAGCTGGGGTGGTGTGGGAGGTAGACGTTAGTTGATTGGACCTCTCACTAACATATGCCCGGTCTGAACATATGTTACCCGTAATTGCTGTACCATAACCTAGGTATATACATGTGTATATCTACAGTTATACATATATATATATATATATATATATATATATATATATATATATATATATATATATTTGTGTGCATGGATATATCTGAAAGGTTTAGTTATGACTGTGTTATATTCTGATTCATAATCACGGATGTTCATGATAATCGGGTACAGGGCACTGATATAGTCCCTATGTGTTCCCCCAGTGGTTTAAGGACTATCAAGTAGATGTGCTCTTACGGTTTGGGAGATATGAGCATCTGCTATGCCCACATAGGAATATTAATTACTTTCACGGGACGGGCCTAGTACATCTCTGTCAACCAACACCTGCACACTTACACCCATTGTTGCATACCCATGATTCCCATACCTGACACTCCTCTACAGCACTCATGACTCATCCTTACTGTGAGTGTATGGCTACATCCTGGTCGTGTCAATCATCATAGGTTTGCCTGCATGGCAAATTTTTGGTGTCCCACAAGGGACCCCGTGATCCATGTTTAAAGTGTAGACCTTGCATATCTCTCCCACTGGTACTTTCCTGCCGGTGGTCTGGAAAGCAGCGGTGTATTTACCTTTATTGTGTGTCTGTATGTCTCACCGGCCTAGCTGGGGAGGTGTGGGAGGTAAATGTTTGTTTACTGGACCTCCCACTAACATATGCCCAGTCTGAACACGTTACCTGTAATTGCTGTAACGTAACCTAGTTATGTACATGTGTATATCTACAGTAACACACACATATATATATATATATATATATATATATATTTTTTTTTTTTTGTGTATATATGTTTATATATATATATATATATATATATATATATATATATATATATGTGTGTGTGTATATATATATATATATATATATATATTTACACACACACATCTGTGTGTCCATTGACCAATACATTTCCCGGCCATACACACTTACACAAGCGTATTGGGTTTTACATCTGCTTCAACAGCATACTATTGCCTTAGTCATTATGACACCGACACTTCACTTCGGTTAACTTGTAATCAGTATTTAGCACATTATACAGTGGACATATGTCGCAATATGTTCATGTACGGAGTACCGATGGTAATTGGGATGTGATACAGTGTCATTTGACCTGTTTCTTGTCTGCACAGCCTATTATTCCAGCTACTGTATTTGTTTGTGTGTGCACATTCATATTATTTATGTCAATAAATGGAGTGCATGTGTTACAGAGAATGTATTTCAACATATTGTTGTCTGCATGTGAGTATGCTTATATACCTATTACGTACTAGCTGACCTACACGGGCTGGTCCATTGGAACCGGTGCAACCAACCCTGGCACTCCTGGATCCATAATTGCATAGCCATAGTTTCTCCACCCCACCCGTGTTGAGTTTCCACGCGTATCAGCCATTATACACCTGATATCGCAGCCATGACACACCTTTACACATTACCCTCTCCAGAGCGTTTGGGACCCTACACACATTTTGTACCACCTCGTGTATTCACAGGGTCTCCCGCCATTTATATTTGCACATACGTGCCTTTCCTGGTGTTATGGATTATGGCCATTTGCGGGTTACAAGTGTAGGTGGTCACAACATGAACTACATTCCGTCTGTGTGTAATGGAGACGTAGCAGTTCAACGATATTAGGCCCACTGGTAGAACCCTGCCTCTGGTGTGAATAGCGGTGCTCTGCTAACTCTTGGGCAGCTTTATCTGACATACGCTGCAAGCACTATATAATACCTTAGTTGCTTTTGATTCCCTTCACACCCTTTGTGTATGCTTTATTGTTACGGCATTCATTCTTCCAATGTATATATATATATATATATATATATATATATATATATATATATATATATATATATATATATATCTATATATATCTATACACACACACATATATATCTATTGTGTGTGCGTGTGTGTGTGTGTGTGTGTGAGTGTGTGTGTGTGTGTGTGTGTGTGTGTGTGTGTGTGTGTGTGTGTGTGTGTGTATATATATATATATATATATATATATATATATATATATATATATAAGTTACATCTGTACATAAAAAAACATACATTTGCTATGCTGGGAGCTGCATACACCCCGTGCAGGTGCACTCGCATATGCTTACTGTGAGATACATATGTTTACTGCCACTTCTTTGTGCTTACGTGTGCCTTATTAATTATGACAGTACCACTTTGACTGAAGGAATCCGATTAATGGCCCCATGCGAAACACACATTCACCTTTACATGTTTAAATGTTGGCTTTACAGCACAGAGACATTCATTCCACAAGAAAATGATATGTGCTATAGTTGTACTTGAACCAGGAATGCCTTTACATTAGGCGGATGCTCTAACCACTACACTATTGGTGTTCTGCTTCATTTATATGTATACCCTAACATACGCCTCAACGCTTCACTTACACAGCAGGCATCCATTCTCCTGCTGGGAAAACTGCAGTACTACACATGCGCCATTCCCTATTCCCTACTCCTCTGGACCCTTGCTGCATGTTTACTCACTCCAAATATATTCAGAACTCCAAAGCTTATAGTCCTGGCACATACGTGTGTTTGATTGTTACGGTGTTCATGTGGTCATCTCGGTTTAGGCTTGTCCGACTGGAGACTGGAACTGCCCTGTACCCGTTTAAAAGTCAGATTTAGCATGGGGACAGAATTAGTCCCGATGTTAACATTCTACCTGTGTTTACAGATGCAGGGGTTTGGACACCTCTGACCATATTATTATGTCGGCACTACATTATACGGGGTGGGGGGGTTCCACTGGTGTTTCCCTTCACATTCGTTATGAATGCTTTATTGTGACCATGTTCATTAATAGATAGATATATATATATATATATATATATATATATATATATATATATATATATATCTGTCTGTACATACACATACATATACACCTACATACCTATTTACATTTCCCATACTGTTGAATGTCCGCCGCACATCCCCGCTGCCTTTACCTCCCTATATCTGAAGGATATTATTCTGGCCATCACATACAATTAGCGGCCCTTGCATGGCTTGGACCCAGAAACAGACACACATTAGTCACCGGTTTGACCACTACACCATCCGTGGTACATTCCACATGGATGGCAGTTAAGATATATGTCTTCTCTACAAATATTCAACAGTACTGGCAACAAATGTGACAGTAGGTTGGTGTACAGATGTGTACGGACCTTTCAACTACTCAGGGACTAATTTCAACAGTGACAGGGACAAGGCAATGACAAATCAGTGACAATCACAAACACATTTACAATATTAGTACTATTAACTTGAAACGTGCTGACTGATTCAGAGCATATGTATTAGTACTTATTTTCTGAAGTTAAAAACGTCTATTACTCTTAATTATTGTCATTATTCATTCAAGTTTCATTCAACACCTTTTCTCCAAAGCTCACTTGTTTTAGGGGGTATTAAGAGGCTGGCCAGTTATTGTGCGAATGCTCTGACCATTGGTAGGGTTGCCACATTTTCATATGGCCAGGATGGGATATATTTGGGACACACCAGATTTTTCAGGCCAACACATACCCACGGTCAGTACAGGGTTTAGAACTTTAATTATTTTCCTAGATGAGAGCTTATTCTTGTAGCAGTTTAGTTGCTTATTCTGTTTCTTGTGAGATTTACATATTTTACATACCGAAATAACTGTTTTAGGCAACTGTTACATGAAATATGGTACATAGTTATTTCCTACAATCACAGGACATTTGCCATTGTATCATTCTTGGTCAGGACACACCTACCCAAACAGGGACTGTACCTCACAAAGTGGGACAGGAGGTATCCTGCTTACGTCAGTGGCTTAATCCCCCTATTTGCAACTGCCACTATGCGAATGTGTAAAGTATATTTTCTCGATAATTCATGTGGGGAGCCGTGCATCACGGTCAGGTGTTTAATCCCAGGTAGTAGGTTCTGCATGACCGGCTGGAGGCTGAACAGTCTCGTGAACCACTACTGCACATACAACTTGTATCCAGATGTCTACAGGACTGGACATTGTGTCGTGATACCAAGTCTGATGTTTACACAGGATACTTATCCCATGCGGGATATCCAAAAATTGAACAAGCCAATAACCTTCGATTTTTTGGGATTTACGAAAATGTGAAAGGGTTTTACATGCAAGGGATACATAGTTTGCAGTCCTGATACTGCCTAGGATGAGACTGCCTACTAGATATAGTGGTCACTATGTGAAGATATGGCTACGCCAAGCTAGCAGCCCGAGTATGGCTGGATTTGGTGGACATTCAGGAATGGGGGGGGGGGTTGTGTGATGTAGAGGGGATGATGGGTATTCAATTATGCATCCAGGTGTGTTGTAGTTGGATGGCTCAGTTCCATCCAGACCATTATGTAGGTATGTGCCGGTGACATTTCTGTACATGTGTATCACACATTTTAATATTCATATGTTTGTGTGATTGTGTTCTACAGTATGGCCTGTCAGGTTGTATTGTGCACATAGGTACACGCAAATACTTATCTTTCATAACATAGTAGGTAGACCCGGGTAATACCCGTTCATCTTTGGCCCATCCTGACAAGGACGGCTTAGACCACAAATGGGCAGATTTTGGGCGAATGCTCTGACCATTGGTAGGGTTGCCACCTTTTCTTATGGCCAGGATGGGATATATTCAGGACACACATCAGATTTTACAGGCCAACAAATACCCATGGTCAGTACAACGGATAGTACTTTTGTTTTATGCCTAAATGTAAGCTTATTGTTGTAACAGTTTAGATGCTTCTTCTATTTCGTTTACTTGCTTATTCTATTTCTTGTAACATGTAGGTATGTTACATACGTAAATAACTATTGTATGTGACTATTACATGAGATGTGGGACATAATTATGTCATACGGTCGCAGGATATTTTACATTTATAATGGTTTTGGTATGGGCACAACTGCCCAGATGGGTACTGTCCCTCACAATGTGAGACAGGTGGTAACCCTGACCATTGGGCTAGACTTAGCTATTGGCAGCGTGCTAACATGATGCATTTCACTTCCACTTGGTATAACTATCAACACTGCATTAGAATGCGGGCACGGGGTTTTAAATGTCATTTGTTTGAAGGATGGGGACTCAATATTCGGCTACGTGCATTTGTGCTTGCTTCTTATTTTTGTGTTTGCAAGAGCTGTCTTGCATGCTTTGCATACATTTCAGTTTCCACGGACACTGACAGGTGTGATTAGTATTGCAAGCAGGCTGTAATATTCAGCATTTTAGGTTGCACATAAACAGCTGACATGTCCACGCCTCCGTGTGGCGCTTCAACATGCTCCATGCACTCGCACACGTTTCCTATGCACGTGGATGTGGCGACAGCGCGCCTTCATTAATATGCATATGGTGCTACTGCACCATCTGCATGCTGCACGGTCAGTGCAAGCCTAACGCCAGCCTTGTGCCGAGCTTCATGAATCCTGGGGCTGATTTCCAGACCAACCAACAATCATCCAAATACCTATGCCAGATATCCACAGCTTCTAAATAAAAATTGCGGTTATTGTCATATATCAAATGGTCCTCCAGTTAATCCATGACCAAATCAACATAAATCAAGGCAAAATAACCCCCCATAGCTTTATCTTTAAGTTGCAAAAAACACTCATTATTAAAATAAAAAAAAAATTTTGTTAAAACATGTTCTGCCAGACACACAAGAAAACTATTAAAACCCAGACTATATAGGGTCATCCTATCTAGCCAATACTGCAAGGTTATAAGTCCTGCCCAATGTGGACTATTAGTATGTAAAGCCTTAATAGGGTACACAAATACCAATTCAGTTCTAACTGTGCGTCTTGTAATACATTATGAAACTGTGTGATATCTTGTATCCTAGATCTAACCCATGATAATAATAGTTTCAAATACTGTGTTAAAAAGATAGACAAAGGTTCAGTCAAAGACTCATGTCCTGGAGCTATTCTATAGGTGAGTGGATAGGATTCTTATGCATTTTTGGAAGCATGTAAATATTCTATAGGTGAATGGTTAGGATTCTTATGTATTTTTGGAAGCATGTAAAAAGATTGTGGAGAAGGATCCTGTACAGTCAAATGAGAAGCTGTATTTTTAGATATATTCCCTTCATCTACTGATATTAAAAAAACATCTATATCAGACTTAAATGTAAATGCTGGATCCAGATACATCTTTTGATAAAACTTGAAATCAGTTCAATGAACCAATGCTTCTTGTACATATTTTTCCCAGTCCCAAACCAAATGCCTTGATTTTACCCACTTTTAGATTTAGTAAACTTTTCAAGTCAAGTTGAGTGCTAGCCATTTTTGTTTGATTTTCATTTGTTTTTGGGCCATGCACCATTCCCATACTTGTGTGGGTTTATTTTTGGTGTTTTCTTAAAAAGGAAAATACCATTGCAGATGCAATCACTGATCACTATGGGAGTAGGTAATAGATGGTTGCAGTGAATATAACCATATAAAATCAGAAAAATAAGGCAGAATGAGTGTGGGAGTGTGGGGAGTGTGCCAGATTGACAATGGAGAAGGAAAAACTGGACTACTGACATCACTAGCTTAAAGAACTAATGACTGAAGATCTAGGAAAAAGCCAGTTGATTCTTGAGATGAGGCCATGTGCCTAGAAATGAAGGTGGGAGCACTTTACTTTTAATTGTTTGCTGACTCTGGTGACCTAGAATGGTCAAAACACCCAAACCTTCCAGTGATCTAGGAACTGGATAGAGTGAGCAAAGAAAGGAGACAATTGCATAGTAGCATGAAACAGTCAAGACTCTAAGAAAGAAGAACCAAGGAGTGTAATACTAGAGGTTAAATATGCATGGTGTCTTAGGTGAAGGCTGAGGTACTATAATGAGGCAAAGCATTTGTAAAGAATTCCATCTTTTCTTTGCACCTTTGTTCATACTCCTTTTCACTTCTCTTCAAACAGGACTCCATTAAGGTGACTTTTTAAAGTCTCATAGGCAAATTGAGCTAGGAAATGCAACAATAAATTTCTAAATCAGTCTCAGCTTCCCTTTATTATGATTTATGTATGCAAATAAGTATGTGCCATCTATGTGTTGCTCATAATGGATGCATAAATGATCTTCAGTCCTGTTGTGTCTTTGGGATTTGGCCTGGCCTATTTTCCATTCAAAATCCTTAGCATCAAAACTCCTTTTTTTCTCTCACTCAAAAATGCAAACTGGGAATAGAAAAGAAAAAGTAATATCTTCTTATCTTTCTGCCAAGTGCTAAACCACATCCCGCATGCAAAAATATTTTCTGGAAATTAATAAGAGACATAGCTAACTTCAGAAACAACACATCTAACAATAAAGCCCCTGTGATTAAGCACAAGCACTCTTCAGGACTTCAGATAACAAGAAGGTTACAAGTGCTCTCTATAACTGCTAATATTATTTCTGCTAATTCTCCAAGCAAATCAATCAGTAGCCCTTCATTTTCCTCAAATTATCTATAATTGCATACCTTACATAGTCTCCTATCTTCTTCCACATTACAATCCATATTAACATCTTATTATATAGCTACTTCACCCCAGCTTTCTACTTTCAAGAAAATTTCTCTCCACAGTAATTCAAATATTGCAATAGCAACATACCAAGACTAATACCAATCAGTGTTTGCTTGCAGTTTTATGAATGGGTACCAGATGTTTATATAGAGCATTCACATCTTTAAGCCTTCCATATCCAGATGTATAACCACCACCAACACAACCACTCTCACATAATTCCTTTTCTTAAAATACTCTCCCATTCAATCAATAAGATTTATAACTAATATGAGTTCTCTGACCTATTACTAATACATTTGGGAAACTAGTATATGATCAAGCTTAAATTTTCAAGTATTTAAATACATATTGGGCCAGATTTACGAAACCTTGCACAGAGTTGTAGAGTAGAGTAAGACATCAGACAGCCAATATGTCTGCCGAGTGATCCAGCAACAGCCAGCAGGGGCGTGCATGAGAGCTTCTAAAGCTAGTCTTGCACGGACAGTGTCATGGTATGCAAATTACCTAATTTGCTGCTGAAAGCTATGCAAACGAGGTAAATTTGCAATCCAGGAAACACTAACCTGTCTGTGGAAGAGTAGTGTTATCTGCAGAAATGTGCTCCATTGGTAACAGAGTACCATTCTGCAAATAGCAAAACAAAGCTATGACAGCTCCAAATAAAGGATTTATCCAGTTGAGGAAGCATGCCAATGGCCAAATATAAGGACATTGGCATTTTTAAATGTTTAAAATGATTAAAATCTAATTTTTTTCCCCGATCTCCGATGTTTAAGCATAGCGCAGTACTGAGCTTAAAAAAACAAGAAAATAATTAAAAAATAGCCAAAAATAGGCATTTTCACTAAAAGGCTTATCTTGCCATGCAGGTGAATGGCAGGATGAAGACAACATGACCACTGAGTAGTGGTTGCTCAGGGGAGGAAGCTCAGTGTGAGAGATGTAACCAAGCATTAGTAGGCAATCCTATGCAAATGAGGATAAGGATAGTGAATCCTAATTTTCCCCAGCATGTAAGCCATGTCCCAAGAGTGTAAGTGTAGGAGTAGGTGAGTAGTAGAGTAGAAGATAGCTGACATCATGAGGGTGTGTGTCAGAAAGGCTGTATGCTTATTGGAGCACAGTGTCTTGTGTTTGCCCTGAGTTGCTCAGGATTGCAAGAGGCGTGTCTACAGTTGTCGTTTTTGAAAACCAGAAACCAAAGGCGTACACCGTGAACATATCTGAAATTTCTTGCAAACGTGCACACAGCATATGCGCGCATGTGCGCTCGTTTGCGCGGTGCTGCCCTGGGCGGAAACAGAAAGGGAAAAGGAAGGAAAAGAAGTAGTAGGAAGTTAACCAAGGAGAACTAGCAGAGCTGCCAGGTGAAACATATCAGAATCAGCCAATTACACAGGCAGCTCAGCCCAGCACTTTAAACTCTGCAAACAGCATTCTTCCCTGTTTTTTCCCAAGAGCTCTGCAACACTGCAGTATACAAAGAGGGAAAGCTTAAAAACTTTAAAATCAGACAAAATGTTAGGGGCTGCTCTTGCTATCATAAACCAACATGTGCAAGGTGCTGAGGGTGGTGATGTTGTGAATGCTGCTGAGCAACCCACAGTGAGGAGACAGAGAAGAGTGTACAGACCCAGGTTAACCTACCAGGGGCTACATGAGCTGGAGATAGTGGAGAGCAATAGGGTGGACAAAGACCTCCTGCAGCAAATTGTTGAGCTGGGCCAGCCACGCCTCACACACAGAACCAAGAGAAGGGAACCCATCCCAGTGGATACCAAGGCATGTGTTGTCCAAAGAATACTAGCTACAGGTACCTTCCAGAGACCAACTGGTGATATGATGGGGATTTCACAGGCATCAGCATCCAGGGTACTGCACCAGTTCCTGGATACCATGTCAGCACATGTAGGTGAGCATGTATATTTCCCCAATTCCCATGAGGCATTGGCCAGCAATATGCGTCTTTTCCACCAAATAGCAGAACACCCTGAGATAGTGGGTGCAATAGACTGCATGCACATACACATCAAAGCACCACCCAGTGAGCGGGGTAGGGTCTACATCAACCGCAAGGGCTTCCCCTCCATCAACCGCCAGGTCATGTGCGATGCCCAGGGCATAATAATGAATGTGTGTGCTGGCTGCCCTAGAAGCTATCACAATTCCCACATCTGGCATCTGATGCAGCTGTAGCAGAGATTTGCCAATGGGGACATCCCTGACGGTCACCTAGTGGGGGATGCTGGATACACACTGGAGCCATGGCTGTTGATACCCATCAGAAATGCACACACACCTGAACAAGAACTCCATAATGAGGCACATGCACAAACAAGAAACATTATTGAACGTGTGTTTGGGATACTCAAGTCATGGTTCCAGTGCCTGGACACATCTGGTGGAGCCTTGCAGTACTCACCAACTACATGTACCCAAATTGTCATGGTATGTGCCATGCTACACAATATGATCCTGCGAAAACAGCTGCAGCAGGAACAGCATGGGGCAGGGCCAAACAGCCCCCCACCATTGCCAAGGCCTGCACAGGCACAGCGTGACTCGGACGAACAACCTGAGCCTGCCCCAGTAGGCAGAAGGAGGTGTGCCCAGTATGCCCTGGCCTTGGCAAAGAGGCAATGCATAGCACATACGCTGACTCAGTAGGAACCCTGGAAATGACACCTCTCTCTGACTCGCACATACACTAAAAGAGATGCCTAACTTGACACTACCTGTTTTCAAACATGTATAGGGAGTGTACTATGTGCATCCGACATAGGCAGCCCTGCAGCACCATCTGAGGCATGAGTGCCCTATTTTAAGCAATATAAAGCACTGCTAACCACATGTTACCAGTATTGAGCATATTTAAATTTAATTGCGCATAGCTGTGCACTGCGCTAACCAGCGCAATGTCGGGCAACGTCAGGCAACGTTCAGCAATTTTGGGCAAAGTCGGGCAAAGTTGAGCAAAGTCAGGTAAACATGCTCACACCTGCTTTACTGTTCCTTAAGCAGTCTGGTCTGCCCAGCAGGAAAATAAAAAGCAGTGACAGGGCTCAAACTCAGGATACTGTGCACTATAGTCACAGTACTGAACTACTAAGCATGTCAGCATTTCACTGGCACAGACACAACTTAACTCACTCACACATACCAGTTGGGGGGGGGGGTCACATACCTAACAGTCACAGCCAGCAGGACAAATGTAGACAAACACAAACACAAACAAATGCTGTATCATGCACTCTGAAGAGACATATGAGTAACCTCCTCCCAGGCCTATGCAGACAGATAACAGCAGGCCAGGCAGTGTGATGTGGGTTGGGTAGGCTATGAAGTCACAAACTAATATGCATGCAATTGGAAGCTAAGGTCTGTAGTACAGTGGCATGCCTCAAGTCAGTACGATAGGCAACAGTACAGACTGAAATGGAGTACCTGACATAGCAGTGTAGGCCTAGCAAATGTGTATAAGTGTCAGGTGAACCCTTCATCCTATGTACACCCACAGTAACAATTAGGTGTGCCCCCCCTGGATAGAAATGTACAAATAATAGCTGTCCCCACTGTATGTAAAATGACTCATGGAAGCCCTGCAGGCACACTGTGCTTCCTGTCAATGTACAACACAAAGGTGAGCCCTGAAGTAAAAAACAACTTGATTTTCACACACATATAGTATATATGCTCATACTGGGCATGCTCACACACTTAAACAAATTTAGCAAATTTCAGTCAGCAACATACTGAAAGGTCATACTGGGAATGCTCACATACTTAGGCAATGTCTGAGTACAGCAGTGGGCCACACATATCTGGCAGTTGCAGTTCTTACTCCAGACACATGTCACTATTCACCAATCCTGCCTTGTGCACACAATGATATGAAAACAGACCCATATAATATATTAGACACCTGTCATAATCAAGTTGTTCAAAGAAAGTGAAAAACCAAAGAAGATCAATAATTCTCTGATCAGTATCATCAAGAAACAATGAGCACTCCTAACATTATCCAAGCCATGGTCAAAGAGTCCATAGAGAACCATGAAGCTTTCTTTTGCTATGTCATAAATATCAATGTAAACTCATATATGTTCTGAGTCAGTGCAAACTGTAAATGAATACATGTACATGACTGACATTGCCAAAATGTTGTCAGACAGGTTCATACATATTTACCCCCTTCTCTCTGACAATAGGGCCCATTATCATACATGGAGATTGTGAAAACCCAGAAATCACATATACAATGGTTAAACAGCTCTTTCCAAACCTAAAAACACGGTGTGTATGGGATAACATGGTTTCCCTGGCTGTGTGATATGTGAACTCCAAAACAAACAGACCATGCAGCTGAACAGTCTGTTGAGACTCACCGTCTGTACAGGATATGAAACTGTTGAATGGGTTACAGCAATGTTTGGCACACTAAACGAGTGTTGGTGCACATCAGACCATGGGAACTATTGTCTTATAAGCCTAATAAGCCTGATGTGCAAAGCCATGGAGTCCATCATTATGGAACTCATAAACAGAGCTATTGAGAGCCTACAAACACCCAACCCTACCCATTTTGGTTTGGTCAGGGGCAGATCATGGTTCTTAAACCTGCTAGACAGTTTTCAAGGCAGTCACCCAGGACATGCATCAATGAAATGAGCTACACACTGCGTACATAGACCTTGAAAACCCTTTTCCAACATCCCAGACACATGCCGTATCCACAAAATCAACAAACTGTGCATAAACACATATGTCATCTGATGGATTGCCAGCTGGGGCACAGATAGATCCCACAAGATAAGAATTGTGGTCTCCTGTTCAAGCTGGAAACAACTGCTGTCCCCCATGGCTCAGTCCTGGGACCCCTCCTGTCTGGTGTATACTTTTCAGAAATACAGTCAAACACAAGGGCTATGTTTAGCAAGGTTTATGGATGACTTCAAAAAGGTTGTCATAATCGATGTTTGGGACAACAGAGACATCCTTAAAAAGGGTCTCAGTCAGACAGATGTGGTGTCAAACTTATGGGCTTGAGCTACAGTCATACAAATACCACATAGGTGCCAACACCCTAAATATGGAGGCAATAATAAGGGATCTATGGACACATGTGGATAGTCATCACGACTTCCAGAAACACATTCACAAAGTGGTTAGAAAATCATGCTATATGTTCCCACAAGCTGCCAAGGTCTTTACATGTAGGTCAAAGGAGGTTCCCTCTACTCATCAGTCATCAGACCCATCATAGAGTACCACAACACACTTGCGATTAATCTGACTAGGCACCTTCAGCAGCTGGAAAGACCACTGAAGTACCTCAACAAGAGCATTACTGGCCTCAAACAGTTCCCCCATGCAACAAGACTGAATTTAACTCAATCTGTACTCTGTTGCATACTGCCTACTCAGGTGATCTCTGCCCAATGGATAGGTCCATGTCCAATGCAGAGCGGATGTACGTGTGCTATCTGAAGTAACCCCAAGCTCACTGTACTACATGTTCTAGGGATATCATCATCACAACAATAAATAGAACATGTTGGAGGGATACATTAATAACTCACAGACTTCCCTTTATTTGGAACAGGCTCCCTCCCATCCTACATTAAGCTGAGTCCCTCACTGACACTCTTCCATTGGAGCCTTGATGAGTGTATGCGAAACTGAACTGTCATACCATGGATCACTTCATCAGCTCTACTACACAGAGGCCTAGGGAACTAACTCCATGGGTGGTGATAGCTGCACACTCTGGCCATACTAATATATGTCTTCAGGCAGATAGCCTATTACCTACCTATGTACCTATATATATATATATATATATATATATATATATATATATAGGGGGAACACAGTATAATAAGCCAAAGATGGATGGGCAGAGATGTGTGCAAGAGGGTAACCATGACAGGGAGCCATCCAGGACTGTCCTACCCAGCACACATCCCAATGGCACAAAAGACATGAGGTGCACATCTCACCCAGTGTACATAACAGCCACCAGTATCTGTAAGCATTACAGTGCATGTGGTCCATGTGCCTGCTGTACAACATAACTGTACAATGAAGTACACATCTACTATCTGTAGACATGTGCCTGTCACATAGGTTCATATGTATGTAGTAGACTATCTTCATGGAGGCATATATTAGCCTAGGCAAGTTGTGCAGCTTTCACCACCCCATTGGGTAGTCTCCCAAGCCCTCGTTCTAATGGTTAGTACCCTAAGTCCCTTTCTAGTGGGGCTGCTGATGTGATGGTTGGCGTGAATTGTCTGTTCCCATCCACTCATCAAGGTTCCTATTGAAGAGTGTCAGAAGGTGCTCTGTCTGATGTACATTGGGACTCTGCTCCACAGTAAGGCAAGTGTCTGGGATGGTACTCTATCCCACCAGCATGTTGTATTCATTGTTGTGATGAGGTTCATATCCTTGGAGTGTGTAGGGCGACTCAATTTTGTTATCTGTAGATGGAGCATGCTCAGCAGTTATGTGTTAGACATGGCTCTGTATGTTAGGCAGAGTGTGCCTCTGAGTAGGCAGTACGCAACGAAGAACAGATTTAGTTTTACCAGCTGTGTTGCATAGCACAACTGTTTGAGGCCAGTGATCCTCTTGGTGAGGTACCTCTGTGGTCTCTACAGCTGTTGGATATGCGTAGTCGAGTACATCCAAAATGGTGCATTGTACTCAATGATGGGTCTGATGACTTAAGAGTAGAGGGCCACCACTACCTCTTCGGATCCTGATGCAAAACCCTTTGTTGATTAGGTGGGCCACATAGGATTTCCCAATCACTTTGGCAACATGGTTGTCAAAGGAAAGATGACTATTTACTTGTGTCCCCAGACCCTTATTACCTTGTCAGTTTTAAGGGGGTAACACCTCTGTGGTAGTTTGTGTGTACTTTGTTTTCACCAAAGGGGATCACTATGCATTCCTCCACATTGAGCTTGACGCCATGATTCTGACACTACACATCTGTCTCATAGAGTCCCTTCTGGGGAATATTTGTGTCATCCAGGGAATCTGTTATGGCAAACACTTTACAGTTCCCAGCAAAAGTAGTCAACCACAACCCTCCTGTGTTAGCATGTACATTTGAGAAGTCTATACCAAACAGGAGGGACCCCAGGACTGAACCCTGGAGGCCACCAGTTGTTACCAGTGTAGAGTCTGATATTTAAGAAGCAACTCTTAATTTGTGAAATCTATCTGTGAGCCAGTTTGCAATCCATCTTGTAATGTATGGATTCATGCCCATGTTGGTGAGTTCATCTATGATACCTGACTGGGGAATGGTGTCAAAGGCTGTAGTGAGGTATAGGTAGGCTGTGTTGAGCTCATTTCAATCATCTGTAGCTTGGGTAACGGTCTCAAAGAAATCCACCCAGATCAGGAGGTGTGATCTGCATATGATGAAGCCAAACTGGGTGTGCTCAACTGGGTGAAGGTTCCCAATGTCTTTATTGTTGACTTCCATTATGATTGGCTCCATTGCCTTAAAGAGCAGACTCGTCAGGCTCATAGAGCATGAATGCCAAGGGGCTTTTGTTGCCCCACCCCTGTGGAATGTGAAGAATGTTGCTGTGCAACATTCTATGGGTACATATCCTGTACAGAGCATGTAGAGAGAGGTGTAGGTATCCTTGATGAATATGGATACATCCCCACCCTATGTGCTATGATCCAGGTCCTGATGCTGGAAGGTATGGAATGAGAAGTATCCTTGTAGTGCTGGTGTGCTCTCTGGAGCCTTGAACTAGGTTTCTGTTACTTCACAGATATCAATATTCGCCATACTGAGGAGTGCCTTGAGTGTGTGCATTTGGAGGCTGAGACTTCTGGCAATGAGTAGCATTTAGCTAACTTTGTGGTTATTTGTGTTGGTTATGGAGTTTGGTTTGTCCTGAGTGACTGGTGATCCACACCTGAAGTCAATACCTCATAGGTCTCATCTGACCATAAGCTAATTATCCTACATATCCACATTCTGGACCCACCCCCCATTAAGGAAACCATGTTAAAAAATGTCTCCAAAACCAAATTCATGCTTCTTAAGACAGAAGTGCTGAACTTCTGGACACCCATGCAGATGGACAATACTGTTATGACTACTGAATCTTTCACAGTTGCACTTTATAAGCACTTACATGAGTGTATGCATTGTGCTATCCAAAACAGAACCAAGATGCTATCCACCAAGAAAAGGAAGCCAATCTGGTGGTCCCCTGCCATAAACAAACTGCACCACAGAAAGAAGAAACTGTTGCAAAAGAGGGTAAAATCCCACGAGTGGAGGAGCTCCCTGGTCAGCCTCAGGAAGAAGCTGTGATGCCTGATAAAATCCTCCAAAGCTAGTTATGAAAACAAAGTCGGCACTGATTCTAAAGACAACCACAAAACATTCATAGCTATGTCAAGAATCTCAATGGCAACACTCAAATCTGCTCTGAGTTACAGCACAATGGCACTAAATATACAGACCCAACTGATATTGCCAACAGCCTGGCAGATAGGATCAGTGCTAACTTTACCCCCCTCTCAACCATGAAAGAGCACATCTCTATACTGGAAGAATGCAAAGTTGCTGTCATCATGGCTGCGCAGGTAAAAAACACTCTCCAAAGCCAGGAACACAGCATCCATGGGACCACATTACATCCCAGGCTGCGTTCTACACAAACTACAGAACAAACTGGCACCACACCTATGTACCATGTTCAATCATAGCCTCACCTCAGGCTTTGTGCCTGCTGAATGGCGCGCAGCAACAGTTAACCCACTACACAAGGGGGGAGCCACCACAGACCTCGAGAACTAGCGCCCCATTAGCCTGATGAGCCTGGTCTGCAAGGCCATGGAATGTATCATCATGGAACTTATAAACAAAGACATTGGTAATCTCCAAACTCTGCACCACAACCATTTTGGGTTTGTAAAAGGCAGATCATGTCTCCTAAACCTGATAGGCTTCTTTGAAGCAGTCACCAAATCCATAGACAAGGGTAAGGTGGTTCACACAGCCTATCTAGATCTTGCCACGGCTTTCAACACAATCCCCCACTCTGGAATTATGGATAAACCCACTAAACTAGGTATAAAGCGCTATGTCACAAGATGGGTTGCCAACTGGCTCACTGACACAACCCACACTGTGAAAGTAGCAGACTCCAAGTCTGACTTCGGACCAGTGAAAAGTGGAGTACAACAGGGTTCAGTCCTGAGTCCTGTCCTGTTTGGTATCTACTTCCCTGAAGTACAGGTTAACATGGAAGGTCTCTGGCTAATGAAGTTCCCAGATGACTGCAAACTAGGAGCCATAATCAAGACTACTAACAATGTGGACATCCTACAAAAGGGCCTCACTGAGACAGATGCCTGGTGTCAAAGCCATGGCCTCAAGCTCAATGACAAAAAGTGCATTGTCATCCCGTTTGGTAAAAACACTGTACCCATGAACTACAACATAGGCGGTAGTATACTTAACACCAAAAGTGTGATAAGAGACCTTGGGACACAGGTGGACAGTAGACTCTCCTTTGATAATCAAATTGCCACAGTAGTCAGAAAATCCTTCTACATGGCACACCTCATCACAAAAGGTGTCTCATGCAGAATAAAAGAGGTTATTGTTACCCTCTACTCATCACTCATTAGATCCATTATAGAGTACAATGCCCCTTTTGCTATATACCTCGCAAGACATCTACAACAACTGGAAAGTCTGCAGAAATACCTCACAAAGAGGATTAGCTGCCTCAAATTCATGCCATACACAGAGCGTCTCAAAACACTACAGCTTTACTCTGTCGCAGATCGCCTACTCAGAGGTGATCTCTGCCTAACATACAAAGCTATGTCAAACACAGAGCTGTTGGACATGATCCACTTAAAGAAATCCCAATCCCTCCAAGTGTCAGCCCCAAAAGCCAGACTGAAATACAAAAGGAGGGGGTGTATCCATTTTCATTAAGGATACTAACACCTCCAGGTTAGTGGCACAGCACGAGTCCTTGGAGCCCATGCAAGTGCAACTGACATTGGGCAAAGCTGCTTATCAGATCATAGCCTGCTACAGATCACATACCTTGTCTCAGGACCCTCACTCAGTATTCCTGAGAACACTGGGAAATATAAAGGTCCTACCAAACACCATGATATGAGGAGATTTCAAATACCCAAACATTGACTGGGAGAATTACTCGAATACAAAGTCCTTTGCTCAATGCTTCCTAGAGTTTATAAACTCAAACAGCCTGGAACATCTGGTCACCATGTCCACTAGAGGTGACAACATACTGGACCTGATCACCACCAACATGGGGGATCAGTGTTCCACACCAGAGGTAAACCCCTCACTGGTAATATCAGATCATGAAGTAATCACACTGGACATCCACCCCCCCCCCCAGTCAACAAAACCACTGTGAAAAACTTTTCAAAAGCAAACTTCATACTTCTCAAGACCAAAGTGGAAAGTTTCAAAGCCCCCTTGCTACAGGATAATGCTATCCAATCTGCAGAATCCTTTACAAGTGCATTCTATGAACATCTACAGGGATGCATGGATAGAGCCATCCTAATTAAAACCAAGACTCACTCCTCCAAAAAGAAGAAAAAACCAATCTGATGGTCCTTGCCCATAAATAAGCTATACAACAGAAGGAGGAAACTAACACATGATAGAGTAAAATTCCAAAAAGGAAAGGCATCACTGATAATTATTAGCAAGAAACTATGATCGCTCATAAAATAATCCAAGTCCATTTTCTAAAGAAAAATTGCCATGGAATCTAAAGATAACCACAAAGCCTTCTTTAGCTATATCAAACATTTAGGTGGCAACTCTCAGATATACTTTTAGCTACTGCAAAATGGCAAAAAATACACTGAACCAACTGACATTGCCAACATCCTGGTGGGCAAGTTCAGTTCAAACTTCACCCCCCTCATCCTCAAAAGGGCCCATGTCCATCCCAGAAGAATGCAGAGCCCCAGACTTCATGGACATGCAGGTAAAAACAGCCCTCTCCAAAGCTAAGAACACAGCATCAATGGGACTGGATGGTGTCCCAGGCTGCGTCTTACATGAGCTCCAAAAGGAACTAAACCCTCACCAACATTCACAGTTCAGACTCAACCTTACCGTAGGCTATGTACCTAAAGAATGGCGTACAGCAACAGTCATCCCGCTCCACAAAGGTTGTGCCACAACAGAACCTGGGAACTATCACGCTATAAGCCTGACCAGCCTGGTCTGCAAAGCTATGGAGTGAATTATCATGGAACTCATAAAAATAGACATTGGGAACCTCCAGATACTGTACCCTACCCAATTTGCCTTTATTAAAGGCAAATCCTGCCTCCTAAACCTAGTTCACTTCTTTGAAACAGTTACCAAAGCCATAGATTAAGGGAAGGTAGTCCACACAGCCTACCTGGACCTCACTAAGGCCTTTGACACCATTACCTACTCTGGCATCATAGACAAGCTTACCAGCTTGAACATTAACCCCTGTGTCATGAGATGGGTGGCCAACTGGCTCACGGATAGAACACACATGTTCAGAGGTGCAGGTGCCATGTCCGACTCTAAACCAGTCACAAGTGGCATCCCACAGGTCTCGGTCCTGGGACCCCACCTGTTCAGTATATACTTCTCTGAGGTACAGGCAAGCATGGGAGGACTATGGCTGACCAAGTTCCCAGATGACTGTAAACTGGGGGCCATAGTCGACTCTCTGGCTGACACAGACATCTTCCAGAAGGGTCTTACAGAGACAGATACCTGGTGACAAAACCATGGCCTCAAGCTGAATGCCAAAAAATGCATAGTCATCCCCTTTGGAAAAAACAAAGTGTCCATGAATTACCATATAGGTGGCAATCCACTAGGTATGGAAAATGTAATTAGGGACCTGGGGACACAGGTAGATAGTAACCTCTCCTTTGATAATCACATTGGCAAAGTGGTCAGATATTCCTTCTATGTAGCCCACCTAATCATGAAAGGGTTCACCTCTAGTTCAAGAGAGGTCATTGTGCCCCTCTACTCATTACTCATTAGGCCCATAATAGAGTACAATGCCCCATTTGGTATGTACATTAATTGGCATATGCAACAGCTGGTAAGACCACAGAAGTACTTCACCAAGAGGATCATGGGCCTCAAAGAGATGCCGTATGCAGCTCGACTAAAGAAACTCCAGCTCTACTCTGTTGCTTACTGCCTGCTCAGAGCTAATCTATGCCTGATGTATAAGGCCATGTCCAACCCGGAATTAATGGATATGCACCACCTCAAGAAAAACAAATCTCTTAGAGCCACATGCTCCAGTAAATTAAACCTCAGCAAAGCTATAAACAGGACATGTTGGAGGGATAGATTCCTGTCCCAGAGACTTCCCTCACTCTGGAATAGAATCCAAGTTGATGTTAGGCAGAGCCCCTTGCAGACTCTCTTCAAGAGGAATCTTGATGAGTGGATGGGAAATTGTAAATTTACCCCTGGGATCACTTCAGTGGCCCTACTAGACAGAGGCCCAGGAAACTAATTTAAAAGGGAGGCAAAAGCCAACACATTCTGGCTAGGCTTATAAATGCCCTTGGGCAGATAGCCTAGTACCTACCTATGAACCTATGAACCTACACGCTCTAGGGACCTAAACCTTGTCACCACAGTAAACAGAACATGCCGGAGGGATAGATTCCTGTCCCACAGACTTCACATACTCCATAATAAACTACCTATCTATATCAAACAAAGCTCCTCATTAGCACTCTTCAAGGAAAATCTTGATTATTGGATGGGAAATAGGAAATTCACCCTGGGGATCACTTCTGTGTCTCTGCACGACAGTGGCACAGGAAAATACATTTCTTGGGTGGAAAAAGCCAGGGTACCTTTTTGGCTGGCCTTGTATAGGCCCCAGGGCCGATAGACTAGTACCTACCTATGAACCTATAAACCTTTGTGCCTTGCCTACAAAAGGTAATATGGAGACAGCACGAGCCTTGGCCAGTATTCAGAAGCATTGGGGCGACATGTGCAAATCATCTATAGTGAAGCAACAAGGCTTGTCTATCATGTCATCACAGGCAGACAGAGACTGGATCCCCTTTGAATGACACCAGAAGCTCAGCCAATTGTTGAAGTTTATCATCTTTCTGTTATATTGCAGTATCATGTAGGTGAAGGTAAGATGCTACTCAAGGTTTGACCTTGTGTGTGCCAGCATGTGGTGCATCAACCCATATATGATATGGTCATGGACTATGCATACAATACACTCACAATACACCTAGTATGATAAGCCTGCTGAGGTTAGCAAATGTGAAAAAAACCCTTGTGCAAACTGTCAGCAAGTAATGTGCGTATTGCACCCTGTTACTCCATGTTGCTTGCTGAAGTGTAAAGACGTACTTAGTTTGGATTAAGAACACCGCATTTGCCAACTGTGTGTATGTGTGTGTGTGTGTGTGTGTGTGTGTGTGTGTGTGTGTGTGTGTGTGTGTGTGTGTGTGTGTGTGTCTCCTTGGGGAGGAGCAACCTTTTTGGAGACTACTCAAACACCTTAAATGTGGTATACTCATCTTTGTCAAGTCCGATGATGTCACCATCCTACAAATATACCTGTGGAAAGGTGAAATCCCAGTAATGTGGATAGTGCATCGTGTAAATGCGTACTGCTGCACTATCATAATGTAGTTAGGAAAGAGTTTAAATCTCACACTTGCTGACTGTGTGTGTGTGTCTGTGCTCCAGGTGTGTGATACCATTGGCCAATCTGGAGTGGGTTTTGATTTTTCTAGTGTATGACATATCACAATGACAACTGTATGTGCATTACACATGTAAGGTAGCTGTGGGGCAAATCCATATACATACATGTGACCTCAAGTATTTCATAGGTGGGTACTCTGCTTTCTCCATGAATGCATGTGTTATATTTGCCAGAGCGTGCTGGTGCTTTCCAGACCTTAGGTCACTTCTGTATGCTTGTGACAAGCTTAGCCACTGCAGTGATCCCTGGGCTATGGCTTCCTTTTCACATCCACTCATTGTGGTTTTTATTGAAGAGTGTGAGTGAGGGTTTATGCTTAAGGTATATTTGAAACCTGTTCAAAGCAAGCAAAGTCTGGCAAAGATGACTAATCATTATAGGTGTGCAACAACCTCTGTGGATCTGCATGCAAACCCTTTATTGCTTATGTGCTGCACAGTAGGATTTCCAAAACCCTTTGGAAATGTGATTATCAAAGGAGAGATGACTTAACACATGGCTCTATGTATACATTAGTACCTGTTCCACATTTTGGGGGCTACTACCTATGTGGTACTCTGGGGATTCTTTGTTTTCTAAAAGTGGATAACTATGCTTTCTTAGGCCTATAGCTTTACAGCATGAGTTTGACATCAGGTATCTGTCTGTATGATACCCTTTTGGAGGATGTGTGTGTCATCTGGAGAATAAAGTATAGCCCACAGTATGCATTTTCATCAAACGTAGGCAGACATATCCCTACTGTGTTTGCTTGTACCTAAGAAAGCTATATGCCAAACAGGAGTGGTCCCAGGACTGAGTGCAGGTGAATATCACTTGTTACTGGCATAGAATAGTACATGGAGGCTGCAAATGTTATTGTGTGTCCTACATCTGTACGTCAGTTATAAAGCCATCATCTAACAATCGTTTATGGTCAGTCTGTTGAGGTTATGTCTAATACCAGTATGTGGGATGGGTATGATTTGCTGGTGAGCTATAGCTTGGCTGTGTTGACCTCCCCTCCCTCACCTATAGCCTTGTTGACTGGTTTGAAGTCTACTAGGGGTAGGAGCCATGATCTGGCCTTTAGAGAACCTAAGTGGGTATGGTGCAGTGTTTGCAGGTTCATAATGTCTCTGTTAATGAGTTCCATAATGCTGTGCTCCATAGCCTTCCACATAACATTGGTCTGGCTTATAGGGTGAGAGTTTCCAGGACCTTTTGTAGTTCTACCCTTAATCAATTTATGTTAACATTTGCACTGGGTGTGACGAGGGTGGACAGGTTTAAGAATAAGTATATTAGAGGGTCAGGCCAGGTTGGAAGGTTAGTAGACCATGCCAGACAGGCAGGATTAAGTTGGTTTGTACATGTGCTGAGGAGGGATGCAGAGTATATTGTGAAATAGATGCTAAGGATGAAGCCGCCAGGTAACAGGAAAAGAGGAATGCCTAAGATGAGATTTATGGCTGTGGTGAGAGAGGACATGCAGGTGGATGGTGTGATAGCGCAAGATGCAGAGGCCAGGAAGAAATGATGTACTGTGGCGACCCCTAATGGGAGCATCCAAAAGGAGAAGAAGAAGAAGACATTGTAGCTCAACCCTTGTGGACTGTGAACACCATTACCGTGTGTCATGCCACAAGTATGTAACCTGTATAGAGGCTGTATCTGGACAGAGGTGAGTGGTGACTTCATATGTCAGCTTGTGTATGACACAGCCAGGGACACTGTCCAGTACCATTGCCACTGTGGTGTGTACTTTGTTAAAGAGATGTTTTAACTAGAGTGTCTGTGAATCATCAGGTTTTACATTCTTCAGGTCTGGAAATGTGGCCCTTGTGTAATGACAGGGTGGTGAAATCCGCATTCAAACTGTCTGACACGGAATTGGTAATGTCAGTCAGATAAGTGTACTTTGTGACAATTTACATTAACTGTGACCCGATCTAAGATTTCACCTATAAATTATGAACAACACTGAAGAAAGCTTTAGTGTTGTCTTTGGAATCCTTGCCATTTTGAAGCTTGCCTTGTATGTTTATTGAGGGATTGTATTTTCCCAATGATACTGACCAGTAGAGGTTATCCCTTCTTGGTATGTAACTCTTTTGGTACAACTTCACACCTTCTATTATATATTTAGTTCATGGCAGGGGTTTATGAGACTAATGCACTTTTACTGCATAAGTGAGAATTTCTTGTGTTTGTGATAGCACGGTCCATGCAACCCTGTAGGTGAACAGTGTGCATTAATAAAGGATTATGCATATGGGACAATGTTAACCTTAGTAATGCAAACCAATGACAAATAGCAACAACAGCATCACCCACAGCACAGTGTCAACCCATGTCATAAACACACATACGTACTGAAGTTCCAAAATGTGTGTAGTACAATGCATACTGGCCACCAATAGAAAGTATGGAGTGTTAATACTGGCCAGTACAGGGCATGTCACCCTGCCCATGTGTCCAATATGCACATACATGCAGACAGTGCACCTCCACCATGTTCAGAAATGTACACCTGCAGACCTGTGCTGCATACACCCCACACTTATTCTCCACTGTATAACGCATGATGACACAACTACACACATCAGCCAAGTGGCACATGGGCAAACAAAACACAATTGGAATAAACACTGGTGGAAACAATACAACATTGCTAATTACAGCTTTAATGTATCATGCCTGCCCAGCTGTACCTTCAAGGATATCATTACACTTTACTGCTGACAACATGCTACACATTCAACTATTGCTGTACTTTATTAAAGTCACCCTGTGCATCAGCACCGTGTTAGCCTGTTCCTGCATCAATGTTACAGATGACAGGAGGTGGCACAGGTTTTATCATATGCACAGGTGTGTTGTTGGTTTGCCAGAGGCCCACACTGAGCCATACAATTGACATGTGTGTGTGAGTGTGTGTGTGTGTGAGGGCCATGAGTACTGTTATGGGCCAATGTTGATGTAATGTGTGCAGGTATGTGTTTGCCCTAGGACTCTGGTTTATGTGTGTGTGTCTGCATGCACACAGTTCCACCATGTGGCTGCCATATATGGGGATTTGTGAGACAGCTACAGACTGTACCTGACAGGCTTTACAGATCACCATCTCTGACCACAGATACGGAACCTGTGCCTGGCAGGGGTGCTACAGACAGTATCAGGTACTAATCCAGACTTGGTACTATCCAAAGAGGTTGACATATGTCCACTGGATCCAGGTCCCTGCTGGGACTGGCCAGAGCCATGTGCACATGGTCTACTAGGATGATCTATGGACAGCCCCCCCAACATTGCTGGGGCTGGTACTGGCACTACGGGAGCGGCTGTGACTTGCTGGACATCCATGGTGACCACCAGCTGCTGATGTTGCTGGCATACGTCCACATCAACGTCTCAACTGTCCCACACTGTCCTGACACATGGACATGACATTGTGGAGGACATCCAATGTCTCACCCCAACGTCTATCAATGACCTCGGTGTAATTACATATGGCACCTGCTAGGTCAGGGATACTGTCATTTACAGAGGTGTTATGAGCCCTCTGTGCCCTTAGTCCCTGTCATGTGCCTCCATGACAGCCTGGAACATGCATGTGGTAGAAAGAGGTGTGGCACGTCTGCCAGGGGCATGATGACCAGCAGTGCTCTGACGAGAACCCCTGGGCATCTGTCTATGTGGTACCATTCCAGACATCTGGCTATGGCTGCTGTGTCCTGATACATGTGCCATAGATGCCACACTGTCCTGGCCAGTGCCAGCCATACACTGTCCCTCAGCTAAGGGCAATGGTGATGATGGATGTACAGGCAGTATGACTGTGTGCATGGATGGGGTGGAGACTTGCGTACTGTCAATTGGTGGCCCAACAACAGACCCTGACAAACCTGCCTGTGCCTCAACACACCTATCCTCATGATTACTGTCTGTTTCAGTGACATCAGGTTCCCTGCTGTACTGAACCAGCTCCACCTCAGCACCTGTGAGAGGAAAACAGGAAAAACACTTTAAGACCTGAACATGATGTCAGACCACATGCGCACATGCACCCATGCACACATACACACTTGTACACATGCGCATGCACACATGCAAACATGCACATGCACATGCACACATGCACACATGCACACATGCACACACACAATACACTCCTCCCTAAAGCAGACACACACACACACACACACACACACACACACACACACACACACACACACACACACACACAACACCGGCAATCTCAGAACATACACAATAGCAGGTGATGGTGGGGTACAGTATCACAAGCAAAACAGTCATATCACACATATCGGTATGCAGGACATGTGTTGCTCAACGGCATGCAGTGCAAGTGTAGACAGTCCTTGTTACTAACAGTATGAATGGCTTTGATGCATGTGTTTTGTTATTAGGTGATTGGCCTTCCCCTGGAATGCAATGCATACATGGACACAACATTGCTGTGCAAGTATTCAAAACTCTGTACTGTACTGTGCACCATAACTCACAGGTCTACATACCATGACTGGATGTGTATCTGTGTGTCAGATAGGTATCCAATGCTGATTACAGTCTCTGTGTCTTTAGCCAATCATTGTGGACACAGTTTTAGCACATGCATGATGAGTATTCACACAACATCATCAGTGGTGCATGTATAATTGATGGAATACCATTTGTCCACATACCCAATGTACAGTAGTTATGGTGAGTGTAGATCATATTGTAGACGTGCCAGTGTCATCCATGACATGGCATGCTAAAACACAACTGCATATTTAAACATCACACATACCCAATGTGTATCATATGACCTAGCCACTCAATAGCATCACAAGACATATATGTGTCAGTTGTGAAAATGATGATTACTATGCATATTGTTTAGAGGTGCATATGTTTGCACACACACAACATCGAGGTGTATAGCAATGAAAGCTATGTGTAGTATTGTGGTTACAATAACTGGAAGGGGTGTAGTACCATAGGCCATCATCATGAAGTATCATGTGGTCACTCAAGGCTACAAATGTTTCCCAAACCAGCACTAATCATGCTGTACTAGAACTGTACTACCTTGGCTACATTCACCATTTCACAACCAGTTGTTACATGGGTTTGTAAGGAGACCAATAAGGAGCATTCCCTGACATGTATGTGTAGTGTGCTGCAGAGTGTTTAAATGCCCCATGATAGGCCTCTACCCCTCAGGTATATTATGTGTAATGTGTGGATGAAATTTTGGATACTGGAGTGTGCCTTTACAGAGGGTTTGTGAATCCTTTATGTGTAGCATGTTAAAATGCTCTGTGTATGACATAGTTGTGTATGTTATGTGCATATTGAGTATCAACTTTGCCTATCCAATGGTCACTACAGTGTAGCCACATTTGTTTCAGATGGTTCGGGTATTGCATGTGTTTGAGGCAGCTAATCACATTAGTGAGATGTGTGTGTTCTTACACCAAACATACACAGCATGCATTATGGGTAGGTGTGTTACATGTGTACATGGCCTACACCTTAACTGTGACATACACTTTTTATTTACAATAATAAATGTAGAACACACTCACCAGCATTTGTCCGCTGCCTTGATGTTACCCCAGTAGGACCTACATAGAGATGAGACAGTTTGCCAGTGGCACTGTGGCATTGCTACTGTGTGTTTGCAATCTTACAGTAAAACAACAGTTTACATTCACAGGCCTACAGATTATGTTCCAAATGATCAGTATTGCAACAACAGGCTCCACATCTTCTAACTACACACTCCACATCTCACATATGCATGATCTACCAATGCAGATAACAGTAGTCTACAGATATGCCATGTTACCTGCATGCTCCATGTGTGCTTGTTGGGTTGCTCCAACCTCCATCATGGTGTATGTCTGCTGCTGTTGTTGTTGGGCAGGTGCCACGAGGCTCAGGAGCAGCTCCTCCACTCTGGTGAGGGGGGATGGATATTAACACCACCTCCTTTTGCAAGCTGTTGTCTCTGCACATCAGAAGCATGCTGACGGACATGTCTGAGTAGATCACTGCAGTGGTGGCGTACCTGCTCATATGTCCGGTTATGCAGGCCTACCTCATTTACCCTCTGGACAACATCTTGCCACATTGCAGTACGCTCCTGCTGGTTCTGGCTGGTTTGTGAGAAGATTAGACTGTAGTGCTGAATCATACAGCTAGTAATGATCGCATCTTCAGCACTGCTATAGCTGGGATTTCTGTGATGTGCCATGATCCCTGGAAGACATAAAGAAAAAAATATGTCTGAGCAAGTCATATGGCACATTTAACATTATACAGTACAGATATCAATGGACTGCCATATATAGCAACCTATTAGCTAACTGAGAGTGAAGCACTTTAACTAACACTTATTACTGCTCACCCCACAACTGCTTGAAAGTGCCTGGCTCACTCTATCTAATGAACCATGTTCTGCACAGTAACAAAATAAAATCACTATATAAAACTGTACAAGAGTATCTGGCACACTGTATGCAACACAATGCACCACCTAGCCACAGCAGATATACATCAAGCTGATGTGTAAAGAAATATGTCATCCATCACAATGAGTGTAAGGTCCAGTAAATGTATTACTATTATACCACACAACTTGTTAATGGCAAACCCGTGGCAAAAATATGTGCACAATTGGGAATATAGGTCGCATACTGCTGTAGTCCACTATAAATATTGCTAGATACGCAGTTATATGTTTTACCACACATATGACAGAGGACATGTTACAGACATACCCACACACACATCAGACATAATTACCAGACACAGAGGTATGGCAACCCAGATAAGCTTTACGTGTGTGCTATACAGTACTGGGAGTCAGTTCTTACAAAACCTTAATCTTGAGGAATGTAATCTGTGATGAATACAGGGACAACACAAAACAGTGGATGCAAGCAATGTGGACATACACCATACTTTGCTGCACAGGCCCAGAGTTTCAAGTAGTACTACAGTACACACAGGATTTGGATTCAACATCAGTACCAATCAATAATCATAGATGTAGTGCTTTAGCCTCCAATGACACACCCCAGTTAAAACCAAGGGACTTAATCACACTGTATGCCATAGCACTTTTTTTGCCTAGCAACAGAATACACAGCTTTTGCTGGGATCAAAGCAAGGACCCATAATACCATGACATAAACAGTTTCCCACTAAGCTATCCCACAAATACATATCTTTGACGTATTCACAAACACATTGACCATCACAGTCAGTCAACAGTACAGAGAATCTATTGCAACAAGTAGATGTAGGTGTGTATGAGTATATATGACCCTCTCTCTCTCTCTCTCTCTATATATATATATATATACATATACACATCCATTGGTGTACGTATACATATATATGTAGGCACATATACATTTCACCTTTCATAGTGGGAATATCAATTATACAAAGGATATGAGGTGTACAGTAATGTAATAATATTGCACAGTCTTGTGATAAATGCATTGAAAGTGTTCACAGGCCATGTAGCTTTAGCAGGCCTCACTGGCTTCAACATTGCAAACTGAACAAACCACCCACACTGTTTAACCACCACATGTCATATACCAGCACTGTATGCTGTCTTGTTTGTCACACACTAAAACCTACATACAAATATGCACATACTAACCTTCATCAACATATATATCTCCACCCTTCACAAACAGTTGCAATATGTCCCCTGCTCTATGCACATATACAGATGTGAATATATATGACACATGTATATTTCTCCTTATGTGTGTGGCATACACACACAAGGTTCACACTGTTGTAAGTCCCTGGACCTCACAGCTGAACTGTTGGGCCTTGCTGCAACAGAAACAGGTGTCACATGTGAACACACACTAACATTAGAGGGGGTATATATAGCTACAAATGCTAGAAAAGCATACTAGACTGCTACAGCAGTTGCCAATGCTAAGCTACATTTTAATATGACTATCATGCATGTGTTGCTCTGTCACACCCATGTTTATATAATGGCAGCACTAATCCCCCCAACAGCCATTGGCCACACTACTGTACAGAACACAGATAACATGGATCAGATATTTGACATTTAATGCTGAGCTACACGTTTCCCAGGTATGTCCCACTGCCCACAGGTACACACTGTATTGTCCATAGCAGTAGTTAAGCAGGACATCTGTGCATAGATAAATACTGCTGCCACATATGAATGGTTCACATTATGTAGACTACTCTTCAAAAACATCTACTACATGCCAGTAAATACATATGTGTCACATACCTTTCCTTTGTATGATTTGGTATTATTTCTTTTTCTTTTTCCTTTTCTCTGTCTCTCTCTATGTCTCTCTCTCTGTCAGTCTCTGCAATAGAGTTATTGAGTTTGTTGGCAGTGATTGCAGCCTGCTTTTGTAGGTATTTGCACATGAGCATGTGATGGCCTCTGCACCAATTAGTGGCCACCATTTGCTAATTGCATGCAGCCTGCTGTGTAGTAATTGCAGTAATCACTGTCCTAGCAACCCAGTACTATAAATTACTAACTCAGGTAGGTGTGGCCCTTTCAGCTTTCCAAGATGGAGATCATCCTTGTTTGCTGTGGACATCATTGTTTAAGACAGAAGGTTGGTATAGTTCTTATATCAGAAGCCAGGGGTATAGCCAGTGATTTACATTTTGTACTCAGACCTAAACGTTGCTGCTTCCAGTACACACTTTTCAGTGTAGAAATGTACTCACCCCTCAAAATGCTAACCCAAGATACATAGGAAGATGTACTTTCTTTTCAAATTTTACAATTAACCGCCATACAAAGCTAGTTATTGAGATGTATTCCTTTGGCACAAGAATTGTTTGTGAACTGCTATACTGTGAATATTCATTTACTCAGTTCTAAACAGTTTGTGCTTTTTTAGTGTTGACATTAACACAAGCTGCTCAAGAAAACTGGACACATTTCAGTACTCTGAGTATGCTTATCTACATCCTTGGTAGACCCTGCACACACAGGTATATTCTACATTTGGGTAGGGGTGCAGAAGTACAGAGAGCGTACGTATTATTGTGTGAATTTTATCTTACTGGACTTACAGGGTTGCTGTGTACATTTTAGTTTATCAAGGCAAGTAGTCTGTCTGCGTAACTCCCAACTGTAGACCTATCCACATGGTAGACAGAGATTAGTCTGTTATTCTTTGTCTGTGCACCACACAGGTCTTTTCAGCACTAGAGCAATGGCATTGTTACAGTTGGTTGCTACCAGTACATGGCAACATCCTTTTGTATTTCAGTGTTGTATTCCTACATAAGGGTATGCTTCCGGAACTCCTTCCAAAGCTATTTGCACAGTGTGTAACAGCACAAAGGCTGATATGCCTCTGTGTTTCTGCCTCTGCTAGACCTCTCAAACACTCAGGTACATATTTGAACAGACTCGGGAAAAAGTAGAGAAAAGTCAAGGACACCTTTAAAATATTAGTGCCATTAAGTTGAGACTTTGAGAGAACCAGAGCATATGGATAAATACACCTTTTCTGAAATAAAAGAAGTGTCTAACTCTTAATTATTGTCATTACTCATTACATGTAATTCACCACCTTTCTGGCCACAGTCAGTAGTTTTCAGAGGGATTCAGAGGGACAGAGCTAGATTTTGTTTCAAAATCAGGGACATCCCTGAAAATTAGGGACAGTTGGGAGGTATGGCCTCTGTCCTAAACAGATATGCCAGTGTTTGTCCTGCTATGATACTGTGTGAGGGTTGTAAAGTGATGGTGCAACATTATTTCCTGCTAGAATGGCTGCTTCTCTTATCACTGTCATGTAATGTAATCCCACAACAACTGTTGGTAAAGATCCACAGACCAAGTTGTGTAGTATGGCATTCCTATTTTTCCTTTACATTCACTCATTCTGATGCATAATATATTTATTTCAGCACCAACTTGTTGTATATCTACCGTGGCTTAGTGGTACTTTATGCAGTGTAGTGTGTACAAGGTCCAGGGTTTGAGAATAACAGAGGTGTTTTATTTTGCTGCTGAGCAGAACAAGGGCTGTCACATACAGAGTGACTAAGGCACTTTTAAACAGTTGTAAGCGGGTTTGCGCAATGCTTAGCAATGCTTAGCTAAGTGCAAACAAGCACACACTCGCGCAAACCCGCTAACTACTGCTTAATAGTGCTTACTCCCGTTAACCCCCGTGCTCATTTCCTTGAAAGAAAAGAAAAATGGGGAGATAGGAAAATGGTGAAAAAGGGGCACAAAGAGGGAAAGACAGTAGGAAAAATAGCTTAAGATGTGCAGAACTGGTGTAGGGAAGGTCCATAGCTGCCCATTTCTTTAACAGCAACAGCTGTGCATATGGAATAAATTTGGAGGTAAATATGAAACCTTCAACCCCAGAGAGAGGGGTGAGGACAACAAAGTATGTTGTAATGCCAATTAAATTACATTTTATGTGCCCAGGGGACACGTGTGCAAAATGGGCAGCTATGTATGGGGTGTAGTTTTTGTTTGGGAGCAGATTGCCCTTTTTTTTCAGGTGAGAGTAGAATGTGGGGTAAGGGAAGTAGGTATATTTGGGGAGGTAGGTTGGGGAGGTAAACAGACAAGACAAACAAGATGCATACAGGGGCAGAATATGACACATGTGGTGGGTGAACACCATTGATGGGGAGGGATGTTTGGAAATCGCAAGCCCATGAGCCCACAGATGGCAATAGTGGAATTGAGATCCCCACCCATGGGCAGTCACCACTGCACCTTCACAGCCCAGAGGGTGGCTGTGCTGGGGGCTGTGTAGGAGGGGCAGGCTGACTCGGGAGTTGCACCACTCGTGCCTCAAGCTGGTGTAGATGTTCTGCAACAGAACGCTCAATCTCTCTACGCACCACAGCTCAGACTGTTCGAAGGGTGATAGTTGGCCCTACTCCACCCACGCTTGCATGGGGGGCCGAGCCCCATCCTTGCAGCGCTTCCACCCAAAGGTGGCACAGGGCCAAAGGAGGAGGAGGTCCCAGGCTGGGCACCAGATCTGCTGGTGCCAGGTGCCATGGCCAGTTGAGGTGGGACAGGTGGGTCCGCTGGGACCGGCCATCCCATACGAACTATGTTTTGGAGAATTTAATAACGATATGGGTTAGTAACAGTCAACAGCATTCCCAGTCAGTTATAACAGCATGCAGACCTATTCCCATTAAACCAACACACCAGAGTTTCAACAGCTGAAAAGCAAGCATAACACATGCATATATAGAACAATAGTGGACATTACAACAGCATGCAGGTTTAATTGATGGCAACAGGCCATCAATATTGTAGTATTTGAACAGGGCACATGCATAGAAATAAATGCACATATTTATAAACCAATAGGACATATGTCCCAACAAAAGTTTTGAAATTAGTCATACCCATTGAAGTGTGGAATTGCATTTTTTATGCACACAGTAGGGTGGAAAAAGATAGCTCAGTTAACAACTTATATATCCTTCTAGTTTACACTACATTCCTATTAACTGCAGTTATATGTCCCTTACATGTATTATTACACTACCCAATGTCCTTCTATTGTGCAATTGGATTTTGCTAGATCATTATATACATGAGCTGTATCTGACATACAAACTGTCCAGGATGCAGATGTTACTGCTGCATATTTTGAGAGTTGCTCACACACACTACTGCTAAGATGGTACACTGACAGCTCTACTTTCATATAATTATCTAGATATGTTCAGGTGAAATTATCAGTTATATATGAACAGCTCCCTATATTTCTGGCAGCACACTGATATTTCTGGGGAACACAATACCAAGCTACTCATGTGCCAGCTTAACCTGTACATGCTGGGCATGAACCAACAGTTGAGGGCTGTAAATATGCATAAAAGCTACTGGCACTCCCTTCATCCACTTTATATGGGTCTACCCAAGTGTGGGTTAACACTGCTTAATACAACAGTACTATTTCTAAAATGCAACAGTACAACAACATATCAAAGAAAATCACACAGACGCACTCCAGGAATTATACCTTTATTAAAGAATTATTATACCTTTATTTATTCGGTTAAAACACTTTTTTGAAGGCTCTCTAATTTATTTTATATAACAGTACATGCAGAATAATTATTAAAGAATTATTATACCTTTATGTATTGGGTTAAAACACTTTTTTGAAGGCTCTCTCATTTATTTTATATAATAGTACATGCAGAATAATTACTAACCAGCCTGGTGATGCAGCCTTTGCAACCTATCTTCATGGGCTTGCTGATTCATAGCTCGGACACCTGCAGCTGTGAAGTAAATGCAGTGATATTGAGACATACCTATCCATAGTATAGACAAGCATAGCAATTCTTAACTACTTAATACAATGGCTACTTACTCAGTACTGGGGAGTTTGCCATCTCACGGGCCTCCTGGATCCACTGGTCCATTTGATCCTCCTTATGTCGCTTCAGGTCAGAGTAATGGTGCCTGACCTGCTCACCAGTCTGAGGAATGCCAGTGGTATTGGTGAGATCATGAGCTAGACAGTTCCAGGCCTCCGTTTTATATTGGGTGCCCTGGTACTGACCTCGCAGGAGTCTTTCCTCATTATTGTGGACAAGGATCCAAACCATTACTTTGGTCTCCTCAATGCCCCAACGTTGCGCTCGAAATCGAGTGCCTTCTCCATCACCAGCCATGCTGACTGCAGAAGGGAGCTACAACTAGTTATGGCAAGTATTCCCACCTGTGGAGCTTAAATATGCCTCATTTCCCACACTTATTTGTGATTGGCCAGTTTTGAAAAAAACTCAGCTGTAGGCACACCTGCTTAGCTGATGTTAGCAATGTTTAATAATCCTTTGATAGATATGTGTCTGTTGAAAGTGCATGGTTATGAAATGCTGTCATGGCTTAGTGGTTATGTACTGTGACTATAGTGCACAGTATCCCTAATTCAAGCCCTGTCACTGTTTTTTATTTTCCTACTAGCCAGACCTGACTGGTTAAGGTAAAGTAAAGGAGGTGTGGTTGTGTTTAGCTGACTTTGCTCAACTTTGCCCGACTTTGCTCAGTGTTGCTCGACGTTGCCTGAAGTTGCCCGACATTGCTCGACATTGCCCGATGTTGTGCTGGTTAGTGCGGTGCGCAGCTATGTGCAAACATGTTCTGTTTGTGCTAGTTTGCGCGATGTGCAGCTCCACACAAAGACATTGTGCTAGTTAACGCAGTGCTCAGCTACGAGCAATTAAATATAAATATGCTCAATACTGGTAAAATATGCATAGCAGTGCTTTACATTGCTTAAAATAAGTTACTCATGCATCAGTATGCATTACCATTTCACCTTCCTATACATATACATATATATATATATATATATATATATATATATATATATATAAAACTATAATTCTTTCACTACTGCATATAACATTTCAATGCTTTTTACAAAACTTTAAATAATACATGTCAGGAAATATTTCTGTATACAGATTTCCAAAAGAAAATGAAAAGTGTAGTGGTGGGACTCGAACCGGGAATGCCTCCTCTTTGTGCGAAGGCTCTAACCACTACGCTATTGCTATTTCACTTAATTTGTATATATTTTTCTTATTATCCTCTTCTGTGTCTAAACTGCTAACTGTAACTAAGCAATGGGCAAACCCACGCAAACACGCGCAAATGTGGGCAGCTATATCGGAAATGAAAAAAAAAAATTCTTTTACTTTTTATATTTGTACTGGGTTTACTATATGGGGGAGTGTAGTGTTAGAAAGTGCACATGTGAGCGGACTCGCTTATGTAACTAGACATTTCCCGAGTTTCAAACTTGCAGGGGTGTGGATTTTTGGACTGATCGGCAGTCCGACACACCCCCTACACTCGTCCAGGCTCCTTGTTAGTTTTAGAGTTGAGGCAGCGCACCCTCATTAATATGCATGGCACGCTGTCATCTTACTCTTAGACTGGCTCTTCCATGTAAGACTAATTTAGTCTTACACGGAAGATTAGTGAACCTGGGGATTGTGTTCTATTTGATGCCCAAGATGGATATTGAAATAACCACATCACTAACTGCAAATTACACAGTTACAGAAAATTTAGTGGAAAGGGGCTGGCTAAATCACACTATCTTTACAGACATATGTCATGCCTTTGAAAATATGAATCACCAAATCCCATCAAAGAAACTTATGAACATAAGCTTTGATATCAGCACTGTCAACTGGTTCAAAAAATTACATAACAAATGCCCCTGCCCTGTGGGACAGAGGGGAGAAGTCCTGATTGTGACTGAGGTGACCCAAGTTTGACTAAAAGCTTGGGCACTCGCAAATTCAGGTAGGGGAGGGTGAGATTGTGTGTGGCTATCCCAGAATTATTTTATCCAGGGGTGATGAGTGAATGATGTTTCCCAGATGACTGATTTGTACCCTTGCAAGTGAAGGCTTGCTGGTTGACTGGAATCAGTTGTGTTTAGCAAGAAAGTAAATATGGCCCTCATAGGCATGTGTGTAGGAACACATATATATATAAATGTGAGGGCATAGTAAGTCCCTGCAGTAATGCTGGTGCCTACATTTGCCACCAGTGGATGAAGTTAGGGAGTTCAAAGCAGAGAAGCCATAATGGCAGCTAGTATAATGGCCCCTGTATTTAGCTCTTGCCTCAGAGAGAACAAATGAGTTGGGTATGGCTCTCAATTTCTAAGGCATGAATGGGCCATTGAATTGTGTGTGGATCTAATAGTCAGTAGAGACAATGGCACAAAAAATATTTAGCTAGGAAAAACTTAAAATACAGGCCGGTAAAAACACAACAGTTGACAGGACGTTTACTACAGGTTTCCTTCAATTTTATGTCACTGGCCCTGCCTCAATAATATTTTCACAATTTCCTAATTATAATTACTCAGTTCTATACTCTACTAATGTCATGCTCTGTTTTGATGATACTATTCTACACTGCGATTACCCCTGTTCTACAACTATACAAGAATATGTGAAAAAATCTTCTCTACTCCAAGACTACATGAAAAAAAAACTTTGTTCTGTGACATGGGCTAGCTGAAGGCTTACATACTGTCAACATTTAAAAAAAAATGAACCAATGAGCTTTTGCAACTGAGATAAACTTTCCAGGATCAACTAACTGTGTATAAAGACTCCTAACAATGGTAGCATTAATACAGAACAATCATGCACATATATTCACCTTACCTCAGATCTTAATATAACATTTAGAACAATACAAATATATGTATTGACAAAGTTACCATTCAATTTATGGTTGCCTTCTCCATTTCGAGCCACTTAACCCTCGAAGGCACAAAGGTTCTGTTTACTCAGAAGAGAGTACACTCTTGCTGTTGTCTCACTCTGTTCAGCTTAGAACATATACTATATTCAGACAACTTTCAGTGGTATATGTCAACTTAGTCATCTGCCCTTCAACTCAAACAACATTGTAGCATCCTCCATATAGCAAATTGCCTACCTGTTCCTTCTCACTCCACTCAATTGATAAAAACCCTAATCTTTAAACTTGTGTATAAACACTTCTCTACATCCCTCAAAAAGTAAACAACTAATTACATCATGCCCCAACTTTCACTGAAATGAAACAGACAGCATTCTAATATTGCACTAATACCCTTGAGGCCTCTTCTCAGGAGAGAAAAGCTTCAATAAAATAGATTCATTAAAATGGAACAACTTACTCTCTAACCTCAAGAAAATCAGGTATTACAAACTATTTAGGAAAAAAAACTCTGTACACTTAAAAAAATACATGTTTCAGGGACAAAGTCTGACTGAACTAGTGCATCAGCTAACACACAACACATATAGGACCATCACTACATGTCTTTTACAATCCATGAGAAAAATAATCCCAATGTAAACATGTAAATACAAAGTTATGTTACATAACTGCAGTTTCATTAAACTTCACAAAATTAGATATCTAAACACTTGAAAGTATAACTGTAAAATACTCAGTAGAACTAGGGGTCTGGTTTTATAGTATATTAGAGGATGGACAAAATGTACATCAACACTCTGACTGGAGAACGAATGTTCTTCAGCAAGGTATTAATGTACAAGTAATGCCTGCTGACAAATGAGTCTGCCACATCACAGCAGTATATCAAGCTGCCGTGGAGCTCGGATTGCAAAAAAACTAACAGCAATCATTATTTTACACTCACAAAGCAGCAGTTATGCTGTTTAGTGAGCATAAAATGTAAAACAAAAAAAAAGGAGACCGACTGTTTGTGTGTGTGTGTGTGTGTGAGTGAGAGAGCAAGAGAGAGAGAAAGAGAGAGATCAACAAAGTGAGAGAGAAAGCGAGAGTGATCTTGTAAGACTGAATGCATGTATGAAAGCAGAGGAGCCTGTGTGTGTGAGAGACTGGGAGTGAGAACAATCTTATGTGACTGAATGCATGTATGAAACCAGGGGAGACTCTGTGAAAGAATGTGAAAGACGGTAAGACCGATCTTCTGTAAGTGAATATGTATATGAAAGGAGAGGAGACTGTGTGTGTATATGTATGTGTGTGAAAGCAGAAGAGACTGTGTATGTGTGCATGAGAGACAGAATGGGTTCTATGTAAAATTGTTGTTTTATTTGCTTATTATTTTTTAACCACTATATTATTTTTATATGTAAAAAAATAAAAACACATGAGCCAATACACGGCCAGGGTAAACTCTTTAATAATGGGTAAGTGCTTTCACAAGTATGCTACTTGCTTCTTCAGACAAGACAAAAACACTACATCAGTAAATTTTATAACTTTCAAAATTCCAAGAATCAATAAAACAACGTATATCCTGATCAAACAATTACATCATGTAAAAACAGCACCAAACAAATGAAGCAGAGTCCAAACTGGCCAATACTAATTTATTTGTAAAAACGTTAGCGCTTTTGGGAAAAACCCTTCTTCAGACAAATTTTCCATTCAATAAAACATCTTTATATATGGTTAAAAATTAAACAATTTAAATAAAACAACCAGTCACTTGTTATATTAACCCGCCTTCTTTTTAAGGACGGTTTTAAAGGGACAGAGTTATTTAGCCCTGGTGGACTATCAGGTACCAATTGTATAATCCAATTAAGCTCTACATATTCTGTATTGTTGACAACATCACCCCCCCCCTTTTTCCCATACTGACAATATGTAACACCATAAAAGAAAAACATGATCTGGAAAAATTGAAACATGTTGACATAGAGCATTACGTTCATCCTTTTCTCTAATGGATGACAAATGATTCAAAATTCTTGTTTTCAACTTGCAATTATTTTTTCCGACATAAAAACTGGGGCATGATTTACATTGTGCCAAATAAATCACATTCTTTGTGTGACAATCTGCATAAAACTCAAAAACATATTTCCTGTTGGTAATGGGATGTACAAAATAATTAAGGCCATTCACAAAGGCACATGTCTTATAATGCCTGCAAGGAAAGGTTCCCATCCTACCATGAGCAGTGGATGCGCACAGTGCATATTTTTTATTATTAATTTTCAAACCAGGTTCATGGCATTGCATTTCCTTGAGATTACTATTGCGTTTGAAGGTAAACCTGGGTACAGCATCTATTTTATCCCTCAAACGATCATCACTCTGAGAATTTTCCAGTTTTGTTTAATGATATTACAAATTCCTTGTATGTTATTACTATAGTGCAACACTATCTTGGGCTTCTTATCAAAATTAGAACATGTCTTTGCCCTATTCTCCATGTGCACATTATTGCAAGAAAACCAGGGTCTAGCTCTATCATCCCTATGTGAGAGTACTAAGTCTTTACCTTTCTCTAATTTTTCCTTTGAATAACCTTTATCCAGTAGATGCAAAACAAATTCCACAAACTGGACAAACGCCCGGTTTATACCTCAGAGCAGAATTAAAATAAAAATAAAGCAATGAACTGACCACGGCTCAGTGAATTCAAACAGTTTTAATAAAACACATAAGAGTAAGCGCTTTCACGATTTACAACTAATTACTTTTTCAGACTCCATTCATACAAATAAAACAACTAAATTTAAATTAATACTGACCAGTCAGATACCACATCCTATATGACATCATTAATTAATAATTAAAAAATTCTAAGCTTTAAAGCAGTATATAAAAAATAGTAATAAAAAATGTGTCATATAATTAAACCAATAAATTCAATGCTTCAGAAGCCTAGCTTTCAGGAAGGGTTTCAGTGAAACTACACTATTTAGCCCTGGTGATTTATCTGCCTGTAATTGTAGTATCCATTTCTGCTCTATTTCTTCTACTCTGTTGTTTATATCACCCCCTCTAATGTTTTGTTCAATAATCTCTAGCACCATAAAATTAAATATATGTTGTGTGTCCTCAGCTAACACATGTTTCACTAGAGCATTAGTATCCTTCTTATTAGTTATATCTCTTAGATGTTCTAATACATGTTCTTTGAGGCATCTGTTGGTTTTCCCTATGTAAAAGACGAAACATTTAGTACAAAAACTGAAGTAAACTAAGTGCTGTGTTTTACAGTCTGCATAGAAATTAATTTCTATATCAAAATTCAAAGTGGGGTGTGAAAAGGTAGGTTTACTATAGAGATAGCTACATGCCATGCAGTTCCTGCATGGAAATGTACCATTTCTTTGAGATTTTATTAAGCATCAGTTGTTCCTTGTTTTATAACAAAGTTGTTTTTTAAGAGATTTCTTGTTACTATTGGTTTAATCATATGACAATTTTTATTACTATTTTTATATACTGCTTTAAAGCTTAGAATTTTTAATTATTAATTAATGATGTCATATAGGATGTGGTATCTGATTGGTCAGTATTAATTTAAATTTAGTTGTTTTATTTGTATGAATGGAGTCTGAAGAAGCGATTAGTTGTAAATCGTGAAAGCGCTTACTCTTATGTGTTTTATTAAAACTGTTTGAATTCACCGAGCCGTGGTCAGTTAGTTTCTTTATTTTTATTTTAATTCTGCTCTGAGGTGTAAACCGGGCATTTATCCAGTTTGTGGAATTTGTTTTGCAAACTTTTTGGAGTGTTCTCTTACTGGGACATGACAGAAGGTGAAAATACCAGTGGAACCAGAGGAAATTGTTATGGACGTTTTACAGGGTTGCTTAGAAGGGGTGATATAAACAACAGAGTAGAAGAAATAGAGTAGCAATGGATACTACAACTACAGGCAGATAAACCACCAGGGCTAAATGGTGTAGTTTCACTGAAACCCTTCCTGAAAGCTAGGTCTATGAAACATTGAATTTATTGTTTTAATTATATGACACATTTTTTATTACTATTTTTTATATACTGCTTTAAAGCTTAGAATTTTTTAATTATTAATTAATGATGTCATATAGGATGTGGTATCTGACTGGTCAGTATTAATTTAAATTTAGTTGTTTTATTTGTATGAATGGAGTCTGAAGAAGCGATTAGTTGTAAATCGTGAAAGCGCTTACTCTTATATGTTTTATTAAAACTGTTTGAATTCACCGAGCCGTGGTCAGTTCGTTGCTTTATTTTTATTTTTATCCAGTAGATGTTCATATAACACATGAAGTTCTTTGTAAAATACATCTGTATCTGTGCATAATTGAGACCCTCTATAACATTGCCCCTGAACAATATTACAAAAAAGTATGTTTGGGATGCATACTATGTGCATTCAAATAATGATTTCTCCAACAAGCCTTTCTATACAGGGTTGTATCTAATTTGCCTTGTATATTCTTATTTAATGTAATATCCAGGAAGACAATGGTATCATTATTATAACTGGTAGAAACCCTTAGGAAATCAGTAGTATTTTCTAAGTAGTCAATAAATTTCAACAATTCAATGGCATTTTGTGTCCATAACAAAAAAAATCAACAAATCTAACATAGAAAATAAGTGATGTTGTCCACTGATGTTCATTTCCAAAAATTCTCTGATCTTCCCAAAAGGCTAATACTATATTAGCGTAAGAATTTGCACAGGGTGTACCCATGGCAACACCCTGTTTCTGTCTATAATGTGAACTATTACACATAAAAATATTATTTTTTAATACCAGTTTTAATGTCTCTAAATTTAAAGTATTAGCATTATCATCATAAATTGTTTTGTTATTCAATACCTCTCTCACAGCCATAAGTCCAAACTCATTGCTGATGACTGTAAACAAATTGTTAACATCCAATGTCACCAACAATGTAACAGAACATCTATTCATGTGGGTAAAAGAGAAATTAAAAGCTCTTCTTGTGCATTTTCCTAGGATTTTGAAAGCCTCTGCACAATTCCTGTCTAAATTATATGATGTATGCCAAGGTCTAAATTTGGCCGATACATTGTTGGTGACATTGGATGTTAACAATTTGTTTACATTAAATAAGAATATATAAGGCAAATTAGATACAACCCTGTATAGAAAGGCTTGTTGGAGAAATCATTATTTGAATGCAGATAGTATGCATCCCAAACATACTTTTTGGAATACTGTTCAGGGGCAATGTTATAGAGTGTCTTGATTATTCACATATACAGATGTATTTTATAAAGAACTTGATGAGTTACATGAACATCTACTGGATAAAGGTTATTCAAGGGAGAAATCAGAGAAAGGTAAAGACTTGGTACTCTCACATAGAGATGATAGAGCTAGACCTTGGTTTTCTTGCAATAATGTGCACATGGAGAATAGGGAAAAGACGTGTCAACTAGGTGGGGGCTATGACCCCACCCCCCCAATGTGTGGTGTTGTGTCCCCCACACCCCCTAACTATATATACTAACTCCAAGATCACACTACAGTGGGGAAAGGGCATAGTAGTGGCAGTGTGTAGACTACTGCAAGGTAAGTGAAAGGTATATGCCCTTTTCTCCCCTATAGTGCAATCCTGAAGTAAGCATATATATTTAGGGGTGTGTGGGGGGCACAGCTCCCCACATTGGGGGTTGTGGGGAGCAGAGCCCCCAACATTGGGGGGGTGTGGGAGTGTAGCCTCCTACCTAGTCTGGTTTTATATGGTCCAGTTTACAATTTAGTATGTTGAAATTCAGTATTATGGGTTTTAGTCTTATGGGTTTCAGTCAAGTGAGTTTTCAGTATTTTGAAATTTCAGTCTTATGGACTCAGTCAAATGATTTTCACTCAAATGAGGTTTCTATCATATGATAGGGATCCATATACACACACACACACACACACACACACACACACACACACACACATATATATATATATATATATATATATATATATATATATATATATATATATATATATATATATATATATATATATATATATATATATATATATATATATATATATGAAATACACAAAAGCTGCTACCATAAAAAATGCAACATAAACTAACAATAATATTACTTACAAAAACACTTAATAAAATATACTATCTATTCCAGTATCAAATAAAAGTGGTCAAAACCTCACTCACACAAGTTGTTGAGCTGAGGTGTGCCACAATAAAAATATCAACATACTGGCACCTCAAAGAATTGATCTCAAAACATAAGACTGCAATAGACATGGAATGGTGGTTTTATAACATAAACCAGATAAATAAAAAAGCAGATTTATAAAAACCTAACTCATGAAAACCAAAGAGGATTAAAAATGACATCTATGGGTATAAATTATTATAAAAATACTAAACTATTACTACAACCTATTTAAATAGATGTCTAGCTTTCAGAAAAGTTTCAAGGGTACACTGCCATTCAGTCCTTTATTAGTGTCAGCCTGAAGTTTAATAATCCATCTGGTTTCATGTAATTCTGTGATGTTCCTAATATCACCTCAACGCTGACTCTCATAAATGGCTTCAATAGCCATAAACTTAAATGAATGATCTGTTGACATAGTCAGGACATGTTTTTTCAAAGCATTAGTGTGCAACTTAGTTCTAATGCTATAAAGGTGTTCTCTGGTCCTATCTTTCAGACAACTGTTGGTCTTTCCTACAAAAAGCGATTTGCAGTGTGTACATTGTGCTAAATATATGATATTAATACTATTACAATTAGCTTCCACATTAAACCTATACTCCTTTCCATTCACTGGATGTATAAAATAACCTGTGCTGTCTATAAAATCACAATAATTACATTTATGACAAGGAAGAGTAGTCCTTACCTCTTCCCTATTGGAAGATGGTAAATGATCATTACAGCTACATAAGATTATTTTAATAGATTTCCTGTTTCTATATCTAAAAGATGGTCTATCTCCATCCACCTTTCTTATTTTATCATCTGTAGTCAAAATACTTCAATGTTTTTGTATAATATTCATAACATCTTTTACATTACTGCTATAAAACATACTAAATTTAATCTGTCCATAGTCTTGTGCAGTCATCAGTGTCCATTTTTAAATAAGCAGATAGTTGGTATATTCATGCATACAGCACGTGTATAAGGTTTAGACACACACACACACACACACACACACACACACACATATATATATATATATATATATATATATATTTTTTTTTTTTTTTTGTTAGGATGTTTACATAGTTAGTGCTTTTTAATAATATATTTAATTATATATTTTTGTATATCCATGACCAAGTTGAATTATGCAGAATATGAGTGCTGTCACATTCATATGGTAGAGAACGCTGTGATGTAGTCCAGCTTATGTGCTTCATAGTATTTAAAGGAGCATGTATCTCTAGGAATTGCTACAATTGGTAACAATGTAACCATGATGTAATTGCCCAATCAGGATATACATTGTTTTATTGGTTCTTGGAATTTTGAAAGTTATAAAACTTATTGATGTAGTGTTTTTTTCTTATCTGAAGAAGCAAGTAGCATACTTGTGAAAGTGCTTACCCATTATTAAAGAGTTTATCCTGGCTGTATATCAGTTTGTGTGTTTTTATTTACTATTTTTTTATAGTCTCGTTTATTGCTTTGAGTTACACAAACAAGCAGTTAATCCTAGTAGCTGATGTCCTCTTCTTTTTGCGGATATTTTTTATATATGTTTGATGTAAAATTCCTCCTCCAAAACCATTAACATATACTACAGTAAGTTTTAAACATTAGGCAGAGGAACTATTTTACATTAAAAATATATAAAATAATAATATAGTAATTAAAAAAATAAATAAACAAGTAAAACACATCAATTTTACAGAAAACCCATTCTAAGCACAATAATTCTCTCCAGGGTGTGTGTTAATGTGTAATTAATGCCTTTCCAGGGGTGTAGAGGCCCTCTGCCTGTGGCGTTGGGTCTCATAACAGCCCTGGGTGGGCGTTAATTACACATTAACACACACCCTGTCAGGCATTATTGCATGCATGACATGTGCATTCCAATTGTCTCTCTCAAATCTTTGAACTTCTGCAGTTTATATTAATATGTTCTCTGTATAGTATTGGCTTTAGTTGTGTGCAGTACAGTATTCCACAGTGATTCTGTAAAACAGTGTATTATTACTCTACTGTTGAGCTAATGTGCTCTGCTTTGTATTATGGTTGTACATATAAATATGTAACATATTCAAATGTACAACTTTCTGCTCATGTAAAACAGTGTATTATTACTCTACTGTTGAGCTAATGTGCTCTGCTTTGTATTATGGTTGTACATATAAATATGTAACATATTCAAATGTACAACTTTCTGCTCATGCACCAAGATTTTTGCTAAAAGAGTTCCTAGGACCGGTCTACCTACCTAGTTGACAAACAAAAATAAACAAATGACCAAATAAACAAGACAGAAATAAATAAATAAATTACAGAAATTTACTTATTTACGTTTGGCCATATATGGCAATATTAAAGTTGGTGATGGAGGTTAACTATTTTATTTGTTATAGACTGTGATACACATGAGTGAAGTCCTGATTGTCACCCAGATTACCTAAATTCAGTTATTAGCCCTATACTAAAGAAGCAAATAAAGGGGAAAAACAGAGGTGAGGCAATACTTGATTGCCTTTTTCTGGGAGGAAGAAGTGCGGACTTGATGGAAGTATGCCTAGATCATGATATAATCTCTATTAGTGAGACCAGATTTATGGCAGATGCTCCTATTATAGTGTCAAGTGAGGGGGCAAAAGGAGAGGAAGTGTTATGGTATAAGGCATAGTTTGAGGGGCAGCTCTGTCACACTGTCATTGCCTGATAACTTGAATGATGCTATAAACATGTATGGGGGGTGTACTGCTTACAAGCAAAAATCTATCTGGCCACAGTATGGCAAATCCTGTACCTTGCTCTACTCTGTCATTGAGGAGAATCAGCAGCCCAATGACCAACAGGTCTTTCCACTTGGAAAGATGAGAAGCACCATGTGAAGATACAAATCTTTGGTATCCCCTCAGATTCTGGTAGCCTTGGGGAGAATGAAACAGTCAGAGATGCAATTCTGAAGTCAGCACTCAATTATCAAAAAAGAAGGTTACTTACTGAAAAGAATTATGATTTAATGAAGAAGGAGAACATGTTTTAGTATATTTAGTATATTTAAAAGTCATAAATTCATTTTTCTATAGAAATGAAGACTATCAGTTAAGCAATTTCAATCATATACTTCTTTAAAAAATGACTGATGATGGATGCTCAAGGGAGTAAAATGCAGAAGTGTAGTACTTGGCTTTTAAAGCATAAAACTGAAACAGTACAAGAGAAAGTTGCCAGCAAAAATTCCATGACTGCATGTTTATGACAAAGACTATGATATCAATAGCACAGGTTCATACTGCAAGAAACAGGTGTCATGATCTAATAATGATGTTACTGCTTTGAGTATAACAAGGGACGGCTGACGTACAGCTCTTTACATATGGCAGGGAGATCATGGTAGCACCTTTCATGTTGGTACATTATTTTTTCCAGCAGCATTTTCTACTGGTGTGAAATCAGTCTTAGTTCCAGCCAATTCATCCTTTGAAAAAAAAAAGACTTAATGATCTTACTTTCAGTTAAGTTATTACCCCCAGCCCTTGACCCAGCAAGAGTTACAGGTGTGATTCATCTTGAGTCATTTACTGGATCACAATTTGCAAGCTACATCGCTTACTTTAAAGAAAACCAGACCTAATCAGTGTCTCTAAAGGTGGGAGTTTTTTCTTTAACCGAAGTGAACTGCCTATTATCTATGTCCTGACTGCCTGAATAAAGGCCTTAAAGCACTCAGCAATGTAAGAAGTTCAGGTTCTCCTTTTATACATTCAAAAGAAACAAAATGTCTCTGCTAATGCTGGCTTCTATGAAGCTTTCGTCTATAATAATGTACATTGGCTTAGATACTTGGATTGTAGCTAAAAGGTGCTTGAATTGTATAAGCCATTCTGGCTGTAATTGCAATTTCAACAGTAAATGTATAATCTGACATAGTCTATGAGGTATGTGTTGCTTTCCTCATCAAAGTATCCCTTCCATTGTCAACTTCTATAAAACTGGGACTTTAAATCTTCTATATGGCAGTAAGTAAAACTTGAAACTGTATTCTGTGTGAGTAGATCAGGTTTGCTGGTGCTTGACTGAACAAGGGCCTGCTAGATTTCATTGTGGTGAAGTGACAGTGTGTATTCTAATATAAACATAACCAACCACACATGCGATAGTGAGTTTAATTCAGATTATTAAAGGAAGATAAAAGAAGTATCACTTGCATATATTAACTACAGACTAGCATCAGGACATGTATCTGGGCTCATTGCTATGATTGCCTGGTCCCAGTACTTAATGTAGTCTCTGTGGTGTTTGTATGTGTCTCTTACTCAGACATTCTTCAAGGTAGTAGTGTTGCATTGTTCCTGAAACAAGCTTGTTTCATGTCCTTTGGCTGTTCTCACTGTAGTGACTGCATGTGCCTGACAATTGATACCATTAAAACTCTTTCCTCATATATTGTCTTTATGTGGTTCTTACAGTGAGTTTTTTTTTTCTTTTTTTGGTAAAAGTATGTCAGCTATCCAAGAATCATCTTTCTGGTTAACTCTGTTTTGGGCCTGCCTTACTTTTCATGATAGGCTCAAGTGTATGTGACACCCGTAACCTTACTTCCACAGTTGTTATGGTGATCAATTTTACTAGACCAGTTGCAAAAGTAAAATATTCTGCCATTAGAAATTCTTAGCAGAGTATTACTGTTAGAAACAAAAGGATGTTGCTCATATTACTCATAGAAACGCAACCTTGAGCACCAGAAAGTTACTTCACTGTGGTTTGCTTTGTGCTTCATGTATGTGGAGACTCTATAGAAATCTGTATGTGAAACTGTTGTGAGTTTCAAAAAGTAAAGTAGCCTTAAGCAGAATGGTTTATATTTTTCCTACAGGCAAAGGTTGATGATCTCGGGGGCTGGGGGATTATTACAGAAGGTGTAATTTAAAGATTATAGGTTTACCTGACAAAGAAGAAAAGCCTCACCAGCTAAAGATGATACATGTGAATGTTCAGCATCTGTTACCTTTTCAGCTTTAGTGTGAGAGCCCAGGGAGTTCACACATATTATCAAAATCAATGTAATTAATCCCAGATAATTCTTAGCTTCTTTGACAGAGGGGTGATACTAAGTTAATTTAGAGATGACATAAAATAGATAATAATTGCTGGTGCCTTAGCTGACATCACTCTAGAATCACTCTACACTACTCTGTAGCTTTGTTCTCTAGGAAAAGGGATTTCACTGCAGTCAGACATTTTGTTACAGCTGCTTCCTCCAGGATTCACTTGATATTCACAGGCACACTAAAAATATTGAAGGATGACAATAATCAAACTTCTCTGTTTCTACTGATTTTAAGATCTTTATCTTAAGTATCGTGTATGTGATAATTAATATTTGCTGTTTTGCCTTGCCTTGTCTTGTGCTGTATTGTATGACATCTTGGATGATTAGTTAACTGGATCTTTTATACCCAGGCATCCACTGAAAAGGGGCTTGTCTTGGCTCAGTTGGAATTTCCTAATAATTAAATGCTAATAAATAAATATTTTGGCAGTAGCAAAAGCATTTATGTATGTCCAGAATGGCCCTTTTAATAGTGTTAATCAATAGTGATTGTAGAACGTCTTCTCTGAACTGATCCTGGAATGAATATTTCCAGCCTCTCAGATGCAAACATGTCTTTTCTGTATCGTGTAAGCAGTGAGTTATTCCAAGTAAGAGAAACATTTATGCTGGGAAAGGCAAAAATTTTTCAGACAGATTTTCTTTTGGCACCATAAGATCTCATCATTTACAAAGCCGTATTTATTACTAATTCAGCTATTCATTTCTGTCACTGTTCAAATAAAGACGACCTGAATAGATCTCTGTGTTGGAGGAAAATTTGTTTACTGAGCTAGCCGAAAAAATCTTCTGATACTATTCTTGATTCTAGAGTGTAGGTAACTAGTAATGATTTAAAGCATTTAAATCTGGGAACACAAAATGCTTCAGTCACCAAGCAGTCGCTTACCATTACACAGCCAGGTACTGATTGATAAGGGGTGGGTTGCAGCTGAGATTTCGTTTATACTTTCATCTGATTTAAGGGCATATCCTTCCTGCTGAAGTAGGTGTTACCCATTGGATCTCAACCTTCACTAAAGTATGGGGTGTGAGTTTAACAGTTCTTTCTTCTAGATAGGCTTAGAGATGTCATTATGTTTTGCATTATAATTTTATGTAAGCACAGGAAAGATTACTTATATTGTTTAAGATATTACTGTCTTTTTCTTTTACAGACACCAAGTTGATATTATTGTAAGTTTTTCAGTATTGTTGCTTATACTTCTTCTTTCTCAAACTCTTTGTTTTATAGTAAATGGTTAATTGTGATGGTTTCCTCTTGTATCACTGAAACTGAAAACCTGGAGTTGAGGTGCCATGCTCCTTACTGGCATATTAAAACTTGCTCATCTCCTTACTCCATGTAGTTGTTTCTTAATTTGTACTTAAGTATATAGATTTCTCAGCAATGTTGTGATGTCTAAATGCTTCCTCTCTTTTAGTGGGCCAGTTAGCCTTTCTCTTGAAAGGTGGTGTCCCCTCCCTCTTCTAGGTTCCTGTGAATTTGTTTCTTTGCAGTTGTCAGGTTTATAGCCACTGTGGATGTGTGTGTGTGTGTGTGTGTGTGTGTGTGTGTGTGTGTGTGTGTGTGTGTGTGTGTGTGTGTGTGTGTGTGTGTGTGTGCATGCATATGTGAAAGCCTGTGTGTGTAAGGTTTTTCTTTCATCTAAAGTTCAAAGCTTTGCAAAGCATATTTGGGAGGGGACCAGTGTCACTGATTGCTGTACTTTGGTGGCTTCTTACCAACTAGCCTTTTGTTTTTGGTTGTTAAGTATTATACATAATGTTTTCATAGGATCATAGTTTCATACATGTTTACTAGGCTAACAATCACAAGGGTCTGTTTAAGCCCAGCCATGCATCCCAAATCTCTGACATGTTCTGTACCCTTGAAAAGTGTAAGCAGGGGCCTGGTAGATAAAATATTTACAAGTAGGGGCCTGGGAGATGAACCATTTACAGGCTGCCTGCGTCCATTAGAAATACAGGTGCCAAACCAGGATAAATTTTCTGTTTGCCATCCAATTTTTCAAGTTACACTTGAATTGGGTTAGGGAGGAAGTCTGCTTGACATGGCTGGGGAGCCTGTTCCAGATAAGGGGTAATCTCATGAATATATACCTGTCTCTCCAGCGGGTACTATTTATATCACAGGTAAGGCTTATGTATTTAGAATGGGTAGTTCTGGTACTGTTTGTTTTTCAGATATGCAGGAAGTCCATCAGAGTGAGGTCTGACAATGCCTTGTATGCCAGAAATATATCTCCTCTCAACAGCCTGTAGCAGACAGAATACAGGGATAGGGTCTTGAGGCAGTCGGCATAGGACATTTTACTTATGTCCTGTATACTTTTAGTAAGGAACCACTGTGGGTTATCCAATTTTTGGATATGTCTGGTTAGGTACATACCAAAGGGGGGTACTGTGCTCAATGATAGGTCTGATGAATACCAAATACAGTAGAATAATGAGTCCTTGCACCTATATGCCATAGTTTTGTTTATAAGTTACACAACAAAGAATAATTTCCTCACTACAGTAGATATCTGATGGTCAAAGGCTAAATTACTGTCTATATGTGTCCCTAAGTGCCTGACTACTGGGTCAGTTCTTAGGGGTGTGTTGATAGTTACCAGGGGTAGATGACTACCCAAAGGATACTATCCTACATTTTTTGGCATTTAGTTTTAGTCCATGGCTCTGACACCTGTTGTTTGTTTGTGTCAGCCCTTCCTGGAGAACATTTGTGTTATTGGGGGATTCAGTGACAATTCCTTTGCAATCATCTGCAAATTTAGTTAGCCAGAGGCCACTGACATTGGGCTTGACTTTAGAGAAGTAAATGCCAAAAAGGAGTACTCCCAGGACTGGTCCCTGAAGGACTACAATTATGACTGGCCTCTTTGTAGTGGTGGACTCCCCAATTCTAACTTCCTGGGTCCTGTTTGTGAATGTGCTGGCTATCCACTGGGTGGCATAAGGGTTTATACCTAACCTCTTGAGCTGTCAACAATGCCTGAGTGGGGTATTGTGTCAAATGCCTTGGCCAGGTCAAGGTAGGCAGTGTGAACTATTTTGCCCTCATCCATTGCTTTGTTGTCCTTCTCAAAGAAGTCCAGCAGAATGAGTAGGCATGACCTGCAGTTGACGAAACCAAATTGGGTTGGGTCCAGTGTCTGGAGATTCCCTATGGCATTATTGATCATTTTCGTGATAATTCCTTCCATGGTTTTGCATATGAGACTAGTGAAACTTATGGGCTTGTATTTTCCATGGTCTTTAGATGGCCCAACTCTGTGCAGAGAGATGACTGTTGCTGTTCTGCATTAAGGAGGCACAAAGCCTGTTTGGAGACTACAGTTAAATAGCAATTCCAGACAGCCTGATAGGTCATATTTCATGTTACTTAAAAAGCATCCCGAGATATTTTCTGAGCCCACTAATGCAGTGTTTTAGGCCTTACAGAGAGCATTTAGGACCTGTTCCTAGTGATAACAGGGGGAGTTATATTTGATGGTATTTCCTGAGGGAAGACTGAGGAGGAGAGAGGGGTAAAGTTGACGTTGAATTTGTCGGCCAGTAGGTTTGCTATATATTCTGGTTCAGTATAGGTGACTCCATTAACAAGGAGCTCTGCATGCAATTGTATATTGCCTTTGAGGTTGTGAGCATATCTAAAGAATGCCTTGTGGTTGTCATCGGCCTGGGACACCAAATTTACTTCAAATTTGGCTTTGGTAGACTTTATTTGTCCTCTGAGTTGTTTGTTTAGTTTGAAGAGAGTGCTTTTATCCTGCTGCATGCTGCATCTCCTAATTTTTGCCATGATTTTCTTCCTTCCGTTATACAGCCTATTGATGTTGTGATTCCTCTAAGATGGCTTGGTTTTTGAGTTAGTTCTGTACTTCTTCCTGGTGGGTACAGCTACCTCTCTGCAGCTATTAACATACTTGTATAGGGTGTCTGTGAACAGTTCTGAGTAGCCAGCAGTGTTCTCAGGGTTTATGGGGGCTTGACATTTTGTCAGGTTATCACTTAGTAGTAGGAAGTTAGCCTTAGAGTAGTTTCTGAATTTTCCAGGGTTAGCTGGGGCTCCAGGTTTTATTTTTACTTCAAAGGAGGCCATTTTGTGGTCTGACCATACCAAAGAAGACATTACATTAGGGGGTGTGCAGCACTCTTCCATATTAGTGAGGACCAGATCCAGTATGGTTGCACCACTGGTCAGTGCACTGAAAATCTGGTCTAGGGAGTTTGTATTTATAAAATCCATAATTTCTGCGCCTGTACATTTGGTGTCATATATGATTCCCGGTTAATAGTGAAGTAATTAAAGTTGCCCATGAATATGGTATTGGTTTGGATGGTGAGTGTTTCTAATAAGTTTAAATATATGATATGGGTTTCCTGGGTCATAGAGGGAGACCTGTAACTTGCAAGGAAGTGGTGTTGGATTTTGCCTATGAGGATGTGAACTTGTAGAAGCTCACGTGCATTGTTCTGTTTGACCAGCCTTGAGGTATATTTATTTTTATGTAAATTGAGACACCTCCACCTTTAGTCCCTGTCTGTGTAACAGCTGGCCTGAATGTGTGGAAGGCATTATATCCTGGCACTGTCGATGTTCATATATTATTCAGATACAGTGTTTGTACTGCACATTGTATTGTAGACGTCTTAGTAGTAGTAGTAGTAGTACAGTTATGCATGGCTAAATATCCTGTCTTCATATACTACTCTGTGTCCTTGTACTAGTCTCATGAATTTATTGAGGCATTCATCAAGTAATGCATCGTTTTAGCCTTATTTGGTCTCCTTTAATGGCTGTGGATTTGTAAAATGTTCCCATATTACCCTTAGTACTTAACATATTCTTGTCAAATCAGTGTAACCATGGTATGATATTTGGATGGAGACCAAAACAATTTTCTTAATTGCATAAGTAAGGGCAGGCACTATTTTCATAATAAGGCTAACATATAATTTCTGCAGAAGACCAAAATAATTCAGGCACTTTTTATCATAAGGCTGACATATCATTCCTGCAGAAGTACAGAATAATTGCTTTAGAAACTCAAAAGCTGGAGCAGTAGTGCAGTGGAAAGGAATGTCAGTGTTATATACAGAATTCCATGAAAATTGTCTCAGTTCTAATGAGGAAGAACCTCAGATGGTAGTAAGATAAGCATCAGGTGGACTTAATCTGGTTGGTTAGTGGACTGTTATATGTTTTAGCACCACATTGATCAATTATCATAGTATTCTTTTGGGGGGGGGGTCTCAACTTTTATTCATTGCAGTTTTTACAATAAAGAATAGTCATGACATCTGTAAGAAAGAGTGATTATCTTGAAGGGGAGGATCTTGTGTCCTATTTTCAGTCAGGGCCTGATTAGAATTGTTGATTTAAGCAAGCACAAGGAAGCAAGTGGCGATAAGCAAGCACAAGGAAGCAAGTGGCTATTTAGTTAACATACTTGATACTTTTCCACTTATGGACCTATGAAGAATGAAGCACTCAATTGAGACTGAATTCAGCTTTAATGAGTGTACTTTAAGGTCTTGAAGCCAGTCAGATAAGTGTTTTTTGTTCTGTGGATTTGTTAGCATTAGTTGATATTTTGAGACTGAAACTCATTGGCTCTGTGATGATGTGAGGTGTTGCCAGGTATTCCAGGAAAAGTAGGGCAGTGGATGTGTAACATATGCCAGAACAGCTAACTGGAATTTTGTAAAGAATTATATGTCATTCTTATATCAAACTGATTTGTACAGATGCTTGTATTGAAAAAATGTATTTGTAAAACTGCTTGTGTTAAAAATGTACCAGCAGTGTGCTCTGCTTGACAGAAAAATAAATATGCATGGATTATTGTAACTGTTTAAATGTGTATGCTTTAATAGAGGATACTAGAAGAGAAGAGGTCAATCTCAAACTTTGAAAATAGTTTGAAAGTAAATTACCTGGCTTAGGCTATAAAGATTGTATCTTACAGTTCTCAATGCAGCCAGAGACAAAAAGTCTGTACTAGGAAGCTTCCTGCATTGTCATTGGGGTGAGTTATTTGCTACTCTGGAAAAGCTGAGATTTGAAATTGTTTTATGACTTCCATGAGCTTCAGCAGATATTAGCAAGGGTCTTTGTGTGTGTATTATTGACACAACTGTGCTAAACCTTGACAGCTTCTAGCCAAGGGGGGACACATGGGAGCCAGTGGTCAGATGACCAGATGTATGTGATGTCATTCTGTAATCCATCACTAAAAATAATGTTTAATACTAGGTGAGATTGAAGTCTCAGAGCGCTCTGTTTTTGTAACCTGACAAAGAAGGATCTCTCACCTACTTCATCTTGCCTTGCTCTAGTAAGTAACCAGAGAATAATAATTATATAGATCAGTCAGGAAAATATAGTGAGATTAGTTAAGTATTGTTTTTCTGTACCTGTGTGAACCTGTCCACCTGTGTTATTCTTAATATTTCATGTGTCTGAAACTCTGGTGTTTATTGTAAGTATATATTTACTGTTTTCATGTTCTTTTCTTATTTATTATTAAATATATTTAAAGTTTTCATTGTGGATGGTCTTTTAGAGAATATTTTAATCTCTGAGAGTACTTCTATATATATATTTAGTGACAGCTCTGGCTACTCCTGAAAGCGTTGCTGTTGGTCAAACTACCATTTGTATTAATATTAACTTAATTCAGTATAGTTGGGTACCCTTGCAAATGCCTTAGAGTAGCTGGCTTTGGAGCATCTGGTGGTGGTGTAACTACAATATAGTCTGGGAAGAAGGGGGCATAGCTAGTAAATCTGTGCGAGCATTTCCCAGGTGTGTGTACATGTGTGAAAATCAAATCACAAAGAGTATGTGCGTGTGTCAGCTGCTTGTAGTAGAGACACGAAGCACTGGTTTCAGAGAGAGGGTGAAGGAGCTGTGCTATTGGGGAGTCTCACTGCAGATCTGGAGAGATTGAGAGAAGGCCCAGCCTTTAGATTGACTGTGTACCCTGTGTGCTCTTAAGGGAAATTGTGCTTGATGCAGAGAGCTGCATCTGGAAATACCAAGTGTATCTATTTTTGTTCTAAGTAAATGTCCCTCTCTGATGCCAGTGGTGAGGATTCAGGCTCCTTGATTATTGACCCAGAGGGAGGACATCACAAGCTGTCAGACTGTGCTCTGGTTTTAGTAACTGTAAAAGATGTAGAGGACAGAAGACTTTTTATAGCTCATCTGACTCACTCCATCATTATAGCAAAATTAAATATAGCAGTATAAAATTAAGTGAGCAGGGCAGGAATGCATAAAATTTGTGGAAGTCCAGTCAGTGCCTTCTTTGTTATACATTAGCACTTTGCAGGACACTTAAGAGAAGAGCAAGGTAATAAAATTAATTGAATAGCTCATTGTTTTTAATAAGCTCATGTTAGTAGAAACTATTTCTCATTTGCAAATGAAAAGAGTCATTAGTTCATAGGTAAGTACTAGACAATCAGTCTGCTGACTATTACAAGCCCACCCAAAACATATTTCAAAACTTTCCTCCACCCTCAAGGTGGGCAAGACAGGATAGACTGGGGGCACCCTCAAGGTGGGCAAGACAGGATAGACTGGGGGAAATCTGAATCTGTCCACCCAGTTATCCATGTTTACCTTGAAGATGGCCAGGGTGGTACTCTGCTTTACATGTAGGGGAAGTTTGTTCCAGAGCTGTGGAGTATATTGACATATAAATCTATCATGCCAGTTTGTCATATTTTATCTCCTGATGAAGTTTTAGTTTCTTTAACCAAGTATTTCTGGTACCATTAGTTCTGAGAAGGGATGGGAGGTCAAATAGGTTTAGATATTTCTTGGCTTGAAAAGCTAAACACAAACCTTCACAGAGTGGTCTGTGAGAGACTGAGTGTAAAGAAAGGGCTGCCAGCCTCTCCTGATAACTAAGCTTTTGAGGCTACTAATCTTCTCAGTTGTGAATCTCTGAGGTCTCTAAAGTTGTGTGATATGTTTGGACAAATATATGTCAAAATATGCATTATATTCAATAATGAGTCTAGTAAGATACAAGTAAAGGGGAATCAAGACTTCTGTAGATCTAGTGGAGATGGCATTGGGGAATGAGGAGCCAGATAAAAAGGCTTTCTGAACTACTGTGGAGACATGATGGACAAGTGATAAGGAATTATCAATAAGATTGTCTAAATCCCTTACAATAGTGTCTGATTGGAGGGGGTGCACCACCTATATGGTAATTAAAACTCTTTTGTTTACCTAAATAAAATATGCTATTTTTTTCACATTTTTAGTCAACAGGTATCAAACAAATTCTTTACTGGTCCATAAGTCGAAAATATTTAGAAAATAGCCACGTTTTATCTTTGAGGAAGATCTTTTTATATAGAATGTATGCAAATGAGACATCACAGTGGTAGATAAACTAGACTTTTGACTAATTGCTTGAGAATAAAGTAAAAAAAAAATAAGCATAACACTGCTGTGAAAGATTTAAATTGCAATTTGCTGTTTGGTTGGTATGTCATCAAAAGAGAATATTCCATGTTTTATTCAGTTTATATGATCATGAAGGGAGAGTGTGCAGTTCACTAATAGATCACCTCCTGAGTGGGATGCAGTTATAACCAATACAGCTGCTATTACTACTTCTAGAACTGCAAGTCTATTTAGATGAAATCCATGGGCCAGTTAAGTATCAAATGTTGAATACTATCTAAAGGCTAGATGATGTTCCTACTGACTTTTATAAATTGGTAAAGAACATGTAGATTCCTCTGTTCTTGTGAGTATATAAGAAAACTCTCAATAATGGGCATTTCTCCAGTGAATTTATACGCCCTGTTATTTTATTACTGTATTAACCTGGTAAGGAGCTCCAGCTAGTTGGCTATTGTTCTGATTAGTACTGGTATAAAGATCTTCACTAGTTTCATTGCTGAGTATCTTGTTCTACCAGTCAGCCATTAACTGGGTTTGTGAAGGGAAGATACATTAACGATAATGTTTTATTACTCTTTCAATACATTAGCAGCTCTTCTCTGGTTGTCTTGCGTTGTCTGTTAGTGATTGCATTGCTCAGCCTAGCTTCACAAAGACGTTTGATACCATACATCAAGTGTTAGATTTACCATTCTGGAGATACTGGGGACTGGCCCAACAATGCTAAGGTGGATTACATTGATGAAAAATGCCCAAATAATAGCTATAGAGTATTGTCCTTTTCTTTTCAATCAACAGGAACAGTAGGCAGGGATGTTCATTTTCAAAGCTGTTATTTTTGTTGCTCATATTTATGTCCCTAGCAGATTTATACAGACATAACCTTTGGCTGTGTCCTGGTCTTGATTTCCAGTTGTTCTAAAGGGACTTGTGTGCTGATGATTGTGCAGTACTTTGCTATAACTACAGTAGCTTTTCCAGCATTATTGCAGATTCTAGAGGATTTTAAAATGTTATCTAGTTTTCTGAAGACTGAAGAAAAGTCATAGTTCTTGGTAAATCTTGTTGGTTGATATGTTAAAAAGGGTTTCTTGATCAAGCCTGTTTATCAATAGTTTATTTACCAGTAAGTATATCAATGGAAATGAAAGCCATGTACAGTTATTGTACCAAACTGTTTAAAAAATAACAAATAATAAGGGGATTGTGTCCAGTTGGAAGGACCTATACCTCTTGTTTCTATCTGGAGTAGCAACAATTAAGATTTTGCTCTATTCACTTGTTCAGTCTTATATCTCATGTTCTATTTACCCAGTCAATTACCTATATTACTAAACAGGAGTCATTAGTCAAGCACTCTGCATGAGAAGATGAGTCTCCTGAGGTAAAAAAAAAATGCATTTTCATCAGTCTAAATTCATGGGATATTATGAAGTTTCCACTTCGACAGCATAGCAAATAACCTTTCTGGTAGTTAGTGTTCTATGCCATGAAAGGGGCTTATGCCTGTATCATTTAAAGTAAAAACATTTTTGCTGAAAATCAGAACATTTATGGGCATTGCCCACATCATCATAACCAAAGTGTAGTGAACTTTCCATACTACTCTGCCCAAATGGTAAACACGGATATGTTCATTGTTCCTAAATGCTTGTATCCCCTGGCCTTTCAAGGCAATTGTAAGACTATCAAATTAAGCATAGAAATTAATAGTTTTCTAAATGGGCTCACTGAAGATTTATTTACTTTGGACCTCAGTTGTTTGAGATGGACTCTTGCTTACTTCAAGTGATAGGCATGGTATTCTTCATGCAGATTTTTGGAAATATTTGCATCTATATCATGCAATTAGGTTGTTCTGTTCATATAACTATCTCTGTAAAATTGTAAGATCTCGAAAGGCAAGGGATTCTCTAATGTCATTAATCCAGTACAACTACTAGATTTATTATTAATGACAGTTAAGTGAGTCAAGATGAAAGAATTCTATTTAGAATTAGTTTACTCCACCTCTGATACCCATTTTTTGTGACTCCATCTTGCAGATAACAAAAATGTACTTGTTGGGAAACAAGATATAATCAAACATGATCAATTCTTGCCCATAAATTTGCACAAGTGGTTAGGAATAAATGCATTTTGTGCATGTGGCAATGTGTGGTGTACTGGAGGTGGTCCCCTGAAGAATATAAAGAATTTCTCCTCGCAGAAGGACCCAAGTGTTGGTGATTTCAGACTACTGATATCATATCATTGCTGGAGCCTTCATGTGTCCTGAGAGAGTGCTCTTCAAACTATCTGGAGATATAAAGAGCTGAGTATATTTTTCTGGCACTTCAGAATTGTGTACTGGTAATTGTTGTTTGACTAACTTTATATCATTGCTGGCTGACTTCAGAGTTGTGCACTGTTATTTTTGCTTCACTGTATAGTTTTTCAGATCTCTGCTGAAGGTGTTGGTTTTCCAATACCCACCTACCCTATTCCTGTGTTGTTGTTTAAATTTGGAGGCTTTTGCAGTTGCCCACCCCCACTGTAGATTTGATCTGGGGCACTCCCCCCAGTCCCATCTCTTTACCTGATTCTACCTAACAGACTCCTTCTGCACTTGTTCTTAGTCATTTTTAATTTAATTGCATTTTTTAAACTGTTTGGTCTAACATTGGTACATACTCGTGTGCTAGCTTGTACTGCATTTGAATTGTTTTTACTGCTGTTTTAGCTACTTTTCTGTATATATATATATATATATATATATATATATATATATATATATATATACTTTTCCTGTAACTAGTGTAGTCCAGATTCAGATTTGCTGTATCCAGGACTGTATGTAAGCTTCTGAGCCCCCCCCCCAAGCTTTCTGTGTTGGATGGTAGCCTTCTAGCTTATCAGTGGGAGTGGTAAGCACTAGGTAACCTATCTACAACATAAGGAGTGATTCTGGCCCAGAAATTGTAGTTATTTGCCGTTTGGGCAGTTTTTCCATCTCTCTCAACTTTCTGATTTAAAAGCTCACATTTGCACTTGTTTCCCCCCCTTTCCTGTAACTAGTTTAGTCCAGATACAGATTCTTAGTTTTAGCACTTGAATTTGCTTATTCGTGATGAGCATTTGTTCAGAATTTGTAAGCAGTAAATAACCTACTAATTACTACAGCACTCAACCTTCCTCATTACCTAGCGGAAAACAGTTTTGGTACTTACTTTCCTCACTTGCTTAGAGAAAAACAGCTCTTGTACTCACTTTCCTCACTTATCTAGAGTTTTTATATTCAGGCATGTCCAAGGGTCAGCTCCCAGTGTTCTCTCCTGTATATCTGATGAATCTGGACATCTTGGGGCAATGTAGAAATTGCCTCATGTACACAGACAACCCTCTCCCCCTCTCCTCCTACCACCCAACACTACAACATGTGAGAGATGCACTCATCTAGCCAAACTGGAGGTAAAGCTCTCTCCAATCAAGACTGAACTTGACAGTCAAGAGGAGAATGTAAACACTTTCACTACACCACACTCATCACATAGTCTCACTAAATCTACACCACCAAAATCCACACATAGAAACACAAAAACATTTGTGGAGGCTCTCAATAATAATCTGCTCAAGCAACAGAGACCTCCAAAGCAGAAATGCAAGCAACCTCCACCCCCCAACACAACCCAAATGACATATAGCCTGCAGACTCAGTGTGCCACTCAACCACAGCCAATAAGGCAAAACAATGTACCCAACACACTAGTCATAGGTGACTCTATAGTCAGGCACACTGATGTCCCACTCACCAGGCTAAACAAGGAGAGGGTTACTGTCAGCTGCCTGTCGGGTGCCAGGATCCGCCACATAACCCACACAGTCAGGTCACTCTACAAGTAAAAATATGACTCTGTCATTGTCCATGTTGGTGTGAACAACCTGAGACGTACCTCCCTGGATGACATGGAAGAGCTCTCCGATCTTGTAGCCCAGGCAGGTATAACCCTAGCCCTGAGTAGCATTCTGCCATCACCCAGAATTATGCCGCAGTACAAGGACAAAATGATTGATTTCAACAATTGGCTAAGCTTCTGGTGCCATTCTGAAGGGATCCAGTATCTGTCTGCCTGGGATGACATGGTTGACAGACCATGATGCTTTGCCAGAGATGGCCTGCACCTGTCACCTCTGGGATTCCGGATACTGGCTAAGGTTCTTGGCACCCCTATAGTGCCTTACAAATTCACCACCGTAACAGGAACAGGCAAGCAAAAAACTGAGGGTGATGCTACTCGATGCTAGAAGTCTAAATCACAAAATGCACTCACTCGAGGCACTCCTTAAAATGGAGAACATCGATATCTGTGCAGTGACTGAGACCTGGTTCAAGGCTCCAGAGAGCACCCCTGCACTACAGGCTGTAACTCATACCACACTTTTTGGCCATTTAACCTGGACCAGAAGACCAAAGGCAGAGGTGTGTCCATATTCATTAAGGATATCCAGACTTCCAGGCTGGTTGCTCAGCATAATGCAGCCGAGATTATCCGAGTGCAACTAACTCTGGGCAAAACTGCAATACAAACTGTAGCTTGCTACAGATCACCCACCATGCCCCAGGATTCCCACTCCTTTTTTCTTGATGTACTGGAAAATATTAGGGTTCAATCAAACACCCTAATAATGGGCGATTTCAACTACACCACCATTAACTTGGAAAACTACTCATGTATCAACTCCTTCACTCAACGCTTTCTGGAATTCATAAACTCCAATGCCCTGGATCAACTTATCCACACCCCCACCAGGAGCAACAATATCCTAGATCTAGTCATTACCAACATGAGTGACCAGTGTTTCACACATGAAGTCAACGCCTCATTTGTCGGATTCGACCATAAGCTAATTACCCTAGATATCCACATCCTGCCCCCACCCCCCATTAAGGAAACCATGGTAAAAAATGTCTCCAAAGCCAACTTCATGCTTCTTAAGACAGAAGTGGTGAACTTCATGACACCCATGCAGATGGACAATACAGTTACGACTACTGAATCATACACAATTGCACTTTATAAACACTTACATGACATGACTGCATGGATCGTGCTATCCCAAACAGAACCAAGACGCTATCCTCCAAAAAAAGGAAGCCAATCTGGTGGTCCCCTGCCATAAACAAACTGTACAGCAAAAGGAAGAAACTGTTGCAAAAGAGAGTAAAATCCCATGAGTGGAGGAGCTCCCTGGTCAGCCTCAGTAAGAAGTTGAGAGCCCTCATAAAATCCTCCAAAGCTAGTTCTGAAACTAAAATCACAACTGATTCTAAAGACAACCACAAAGCATTCTAAAGACAACCACAAAGCATTCTATAGCTATGTCAAGAATCTCAATGGCAATACTCAGATCTGCTCTGAGTTACAGCACAATGGCACTAAATATACAGACCCAACTGATATTGCCAACATCCTGGCAGATAGGTTCAGTGCTAACTTTATCCCCCCCCCTCTCACCCCCAAAAGAGCCCATCTCTATACCGGAAGAATGCAAAATTCCTGTAATCACGGCTGCACAGGTAAAAACCACACTCTCCAAAGCCAAGAACACAGGATCCATGGGACCAGACAACATCCCAGGCTGCGTTCTACATGAACTACAGAATGAACTGGCACCCCACCTAAGTACCATGTTCAATCATAGCCTCACCTCAGGCTTTGTGTCTGCTGAATGGCGCACAGCAACGGTTATCCTGCTCCACAAGGGGGGAGCCACCACAAACCCTGGGAACTACCGCCCCATTAGCCTGATGAGCCTGGTCTGCAAGGCCATGGAACGTATCATCATGGAACTTATAAACAAAGACATAGGTAATCTCCAAACTCTGGACCCTACCCAGTTCGGTTTTGTAAAAGGCAGATCATGTCTCCTAAACCTGATAGACTTCTTTGAAGCAGTCAACAAAGCCGTAGACAAGGATAAGGTGGTTCACACAGCCTATCTAGCTCTTTCCAAGGCTTTCAACACCATCCCCCACTTTGGAATTATAGATAAACTCACTAAACTAGGTATAAATCCCTTTGTCACAAGATGGGTTGCCAAGTGGCTCACTGACAGAACCCACACTGTGAAAGTAGCAGACTCCAAATCCGACTTCAGACCAGTGACAAGTGGAGTACCACAGGGTTCAGTCCTGGGTCCTCTCCTGTTAGCCTGTACTTCAGAGAAGTAGATACCAAACACAGAAGGTCTTTGGCTAACAAAGTTTGCAGATGACTGCAAACTAGGAGCCATAATCAAAACTCCTAATGATGTGGACATCCTACAAAAGGGCCTCACTGAGACAGATGCCTGGTGTCAAAGCCATGGCCTCAAGCTCAATGCCAAAAAGTGCATTGTCATCCCCTTTTGGTAAAAAGTCTGTACCCATGAACTACAACATAGGCGGTAGTATACTTAACAGTGAAAGTGTGATAAGACCTTGGGACACAGGTGGACAGTAGTCTCTCCTTTGACAATCACATTGCCACAGTAGTCAGGAAATCCTTCTACATGGCACACCTTATCACAAAAGAGTTCTCATCCAGGAAAAAAGAGGTCATTGTTTCCCTCTACTCGACAGTCATTAGACCCATTATAGAGTACAATGCCCCTTTTGGAATGTTCCTCACAAGACATCTGCAGCAGCTGGAAAGGCCACAGAAGTACCTCACAAAGAGGATTACTGGCCTCCACTCTCAAAAAACTTCAGCTTTACACCATAGCATATCGCCTACTCCGAGGTGATCTCTGCCTAACATATAAAGCTATGTCAAACCCAGAGCTGTTGGACATGCTACACCTAAAGAAATCCCAATCCCACTGAGCTACATGCTCTATGGACCTAAACCTTGTCACCACAATAAACAGGACATGCTGGAGGGATAGATTCCTGTTTCATGGATTTCCCATACTCTGGAACAAGCTACCCATCTATGTCAAGCAAAGTACCTCATTAGCACTCCTCAGGAAAAATCTTGTGGATGGGAAATAGGAAAAACACCCCGGGGATCACTTCTGTGGCTCTGCTCGACAGGGGCACAGGAAAATAACTTTCTTGGGTGGCGTAAGCCAGGGAACCTTGTTGGCTAGGCTTACATAGGCCCTTGGGCCAGTAGCCTAGTACCTACCTATGAACCAACAGTTTCTTTCCTCACTCCATCAAACTACTGACCTCTTGTGAAAAATGAGTCAGGAGGCTGTCAATGCATTCTTCCCCTCATACCACATAGTTATGTTATTTATCTGACCGTACAGATTCTTACATATTCAGATTTTGTTGCACTATATGTATTAAGCTTTTTCATGTGCAATAACTGACTGATGTGTATATTTAACATTGGTTCACACCTTACCATAGGAGTCTATGAAGTGCATTAAACATCACACTGTGCAATATTAATGCTGACCATTCTATATGCTGCTTAGTTATTATGTTATAGTAATGCCATGCACATGCTGTGACTCAATTATATTTATATGTAACGTGTGCCTGGTAATTATTTTATTTTATTATTAATTTTTTGGTCATTATGTTATTATTTTATTCTATTTTTACTTTTATTTTTATGTTATTTTATTCTTCTTCTCTGTATGTATGTTTTTGGACTGGGGATGAAGCATCACAATTTTGTTCAGCTACACTGTGGTGTAGTTCTGAATGACATTTTATTTGGGGGGGATTCAGTAATCCTCCTTGTAAGACTAAATAAGTCTTACACGGAAACGGCAGTCTAAGAGGAAGACATCAGTGTGCCATGCATATTCATGAGGGCGCACTGACTCAACTGAAAGGCTAACACAGAGCGTGTAAGACTGCAGGGGGTGTGTCGGACTGCTGAGCAGTCCAAATATCCACGCCCCTGCAACTATATAAATGTGAAAATGACAAGTGCAATGAGCTAGTCCGCTGAAATGTACACATAGCAAACACTATACATGCCCACATACTAAACCCGTTTGTAATTGTAAAATGTAAACTTTTAATTTTTTTTTTTTTATAATTCCCGATATAGCTTCCCGTATTTGTACGTGTTTGCACGGGTGTGCCCATTGCTTAGCTACAGTTAGCAATTTCGACATCGAAGAGCATAATAAGAAATGTTTATGCAAATTAAGCCAAATAGCAATAGCATACTGGTAGAACCTTCGCACAAAGAGGAGGCATTCCTGATTCTAGTCCCACCACTCCCCTTTCTATTTTATGTTTTAAATTAGTATATAAAATAATTCCTGACATATATGAATGAAATTTTAGTAAAAAGCATTGAAATGGCCTATGTATGAACAAAGTGTGTGTGTGTGTGTGTGTGTGTGTGTGTGTGTGTGTGTGTGTGTGTGTGTGTGTGTATATATATATATATATATATATATATATATATATATATGTATATATATATATATATATATATATATATATATATATATATATATATATATATATATATATATATATATATATATATATATATATATATATATATATATATATATATATATATATATATATATATATATACATATAGGAAGGTGAGCAGCATTAAGGATATTGACATATAATTGCCCATAGCTAAGCAGCATCGTATCCAGCAGAATATAGTTGCCCATAGCTAAGCAGCGTTGTACCCAGCGCAATATAGTTGCCCATAGCTAAGCAGCGCTTTACCCAGTGCAATATAGTTGCCCATAGCAAAGCAGTGCTTTACTTAGCACAATATAGTTGCCCATAGCTAAGCAGCGCTTTACATAGTGCAATAGGTTTGCATGGAGCTGACCACCGTGCTAACCAGGCATATATACAGTCCTCAACTGTTGGTTCATGGCTAGCATGTACAGGTTAATCTGGCACATGAGTAGCTTGTGATTGTGTTCCCCACAAATGTCAGTGTGCTGCTAGAAATGTAGGGGTCACCTGAAGACTGCCAGATATGTAGATATATGAATATAAATGAAATATATAAATATGTAGCAGTAACATCTGCATCTTGAACAGTTTGTATGTCAGATACAGGTCCGGTATATAAACAACTATCAAAACCCATTTCACAATTTAATGGACACTGCCTAGTGTAATAATACATGTAGGGGATCTATACCTGCAGTTAGTAGGAATGTAGAGTAAAGTTATAAGTATATATAAGTTGTTAATGGAGTGATCTTTTTCACCCTACTTTATGGTCATAAATAATGCCATTCCACACCTAAATGGGTATGTGTAATCTGAAAAACTTTGTTGGGACATATGTCCTATTGGTTTATAAATATCTGCATGTACTTTGATGCATGTGCCCTGTTCACATACCACAACCTTGGTGGCCTGTTGCCACCAATCAACCCTGTATGCTGTTGGAATGTCCACTGTTGTTCTAAATATGCATGTGTTATGCTTGCAGTTCAACTGTTGGAATTCTTGTGTGTTGGGTTAATGGGAATACCCATGCTGTTACAACTAATTTGGAATGCTGTTGTCTGTTACTAACCGATATTGTCATTAAATCCTGCTAAACATAGAATGTATGGGAAGGCTGGTCCCAGTGGACCCTCCTCTCTCACCTCAGCTGGCGATGGCACCAGCATGTTCGGTAGCCAGCCTGGGAACTCCTCCTCCGGTGGCCCTGTGCCACCTTCGGGTGGAAGCACTGCAGGGGATGGGCTTATCCCCCCATGCAAGCGTGGCCAGAGAAGGACCACCTATCACCCTCTGAATGGTCCACGCTGTGGTGCGTAGGGAGATCAAGTGTTCAGTCGCTGATCCTCCATGCCAGCTCAAGGCAAGAGTGGTGTGACTCACAGGGGAGCTTGCCCCTCCTATGCAGCCCCCAGCACAGCCACCCTCCGGGCTGTGAAGGTGCAGTGGTGACTGCCCATGGGTGGGGATGTCAGTTCCACTGTTGCCATCTGTGGGCTCATGGGCTTGCGATTTCCAAACACCCTTCCTCGTCAATGGTGTTCACCCACCCCATGTGTCATATTCCACCCCTGTATGCATCTTGTTTGTCTTGTCTGTTTACCTCCCCAACCTACCTCCCTAAATATACCTACTTCCCCTACCCCACATACCACTCTCACCTGAAAAAAAAAGGGCAATCTGCTCCCACAAAAAAATGATGCCCCATACATAGCTGCCCAGGCAGTACAACATACTTTGTTGTCACCACCCCTCTGTCAGGGGTGGAAGGTTTCAAAATTCCATCCAAATTATTAGTATATTCACAGCTGTTGCTGTTAAAGAAATGGGCAGCTATGGACCTTCCCTACACCCATCCTGCACATCCCGAGCTGTTTTCTCTACTGTCTTTGTGCCCCTTTTTCACCACTTTCCTATCTCCCCATTTTCTTTTCTTTCAAAGAAATGAGCATGGGGGTTAGTGGGAGTAAGCACTTTTAAGCAATAGTTAGCGGGTTTGGGTGAGTGTGCGCTTGTGTGTGCTTAGCTAAGTATTGCTAAGCATCGCACAGACTCATGCAAACCTGCTTACAACTGCTTAAAAGTGCCTTAGTCACTCTGCATGGCAGGGCCCTTTTTCTGCTGAGCAGCAAAATAAAACACCTAGTCTCGAACCCCGGACCTTGGACACACTACACTGTATGAAGTACCACTAAGCCACAGTAGACATGCAACAAGTTGGTGCTGTAATAAATATATCATGCATTACAATGAGTGAATGTAAAGGGAAAATAGGAATGCCATAACACAAATCTTGTTCTGTGGATCTTTACCAGCAGTTGTTGTGGAATTGCATGACATGACTGTGAAAAGAGAACCAGCCATTCTAGCAGGAAATAATGTTACAGTAGCACTTTACAAACCCCACACAGTATTAGAGCAGGATAAACACTGGCATATTTGAATAGGGCAGAGGCATATTTGAATAGGGCAGAGGCCATACTTCCCAACTGTGACTGCTTGTCAGGGATGTCCCTGATTCGTAAACAAATGTTAGCTGTGTCCTTCTGAATCCCTCTGAAAAGTACTGACATTAGGCAGAAAAGTGGGGAATTACACTTAATGAATAATGTCAATAAGTAAGAGTAGACACTGCTTGCACATCAGAAAAGGTGTATTAATACATATGCTCTGATTCTCTCACAGTCTCAACTTAATGTCTGTAATATATTACAGGTGTACCTCACTTATATGTACCTTTCACTGAGGCTGTTCAAATATATACCTGAGTGTATCAGAGGCCTGGCAGAGGCAGAAACACACAGGCATATTAGCTTTTCTGCTGTTACACACTCTGTAAATAGCTTTGGAACGAGTCCCACAAGCATACCGTTATGTAGGAGTACAACACAGAAATATTAAAGAATGTAGCCATGTACTGGTAGCAACCAACTGTGACGATGCCATTGTTCCAGTACTGAAAAGACCGGTGTGGTGCACAGACAAAGAATAATAGGCTGACCTCTGGCTACCATCTGGATATGTCCACAGGTGTGAGCTATGCAGACAGACTACTTGCCTTGATAGACTAACAGGTACACAGCAACCCTGTATGTTCAGCAAGATAAACATCACACAATAATAAATAATGCTCTCTGTAATTCTGCACCCCTACCCAAAAGAACAATATACCTGTGTATTCAGGCTCTACCAAGGATGTAGGTAGGCATACTCAGTACTGAAATTTGTCCAGTTGTCTTGAGCAGCCTGTGCTAATGTCAACACAAAAAAATTCAAACTGTTCAGAAGTGAGTAAAGTAATATTTACAGTATAGTAGTTCACAAACAGTTCATGTGCCAGAAGAATACATTGCAATAACTACTTTTGTATGGCAGTTAATTGTCTAATTAGAAAAGAAAGTACATACTCCCATGTATCTTGTGTTAGCATTTGGAGGGGTGAGTAAAATTTTACACTGACAAGTGTGTACTAGAAGCAGCAACATTCAGGTTTGAGTACAACATGCAAATCACTGGCTACAACCCTAGCTTCAGATATAAGAAGTATACCAACCTTCTGACTGACACAACGATGTCCACAGCAAACAAGCATGGGCCCCACTTTAGAAAGCTGAAAGGGCCATGCCTACCTAACTTAGCATTTTATAGCAGTGGGCTGCTATGACAGTGAGTACTGCAATTACCACACAGCAGGCTGCATGCAATTACTAAATGGTGGGCACCAATTGGTGCAGAGTCCATCACATGCACATGTGCAGATACCTAGAAAAGCAGGCTGTACTTGCTGTCCACACATGCAATAATATCATTGCAGCAACAGAGAGAGAGAGAGAGAGAGACAGAGACAGAGACACAGACAAAGACAAAAAGACAGAAACAGACAGACACAGAAAAAGAAAGAGCAACATCAACAGACAGAGAAACCCCCCCCAAAATGATTTCCTTTAAAAACAGATGGAACAAAGAAATACAAAGGAAAGTATATAACACATATGTATTTGCTGGCATGTAGTAGATGTTTTTGAAGAGTACTCTACACACTGTGAATCATCCATATGTGGCAGCAGTACATATCTATATGTATCTGTACATGTGCATAGGGCAAGGGACATACTGCAACTGTTTGTGAAGGGTATATATATATATATATATATATATATATATATATATATATATATATATATATATATATAGGTTGTTGAAGGTTGTTATGTGCATATTGCTATGTAGGTTGTAGTGTGTGGCAAAAAAAACTGCATGCAGTGTTGGTATATGACATGTGGTGGTTAAACGCTGTGGGTATGATTTGTCATTTTTGCAGTGTTGCAGCTAGTGAGGCCTGCTAAAGCTACATGGGCTGAGGACACCTTCAATGCATTCTGCACAACACTGTGCAATATTATTACATAACTGTATATCTCACAACTGTCGCATAATTGATATTCCCACCATGAAAAGTGGACTGTATATGTGCCTATATGTACAGCAATGGATGTTTATATGTATGTGTGTATGTATGTATGTATATGTATATATGTATATATGTATATATATATATATATATATATATATATATATATATATATATATATATATATAAAATATAGAGAGAGACACACTGGGTCATACTTACTGTGACAGGTGCCTGGTGACCAAGGCATGGACTGAAGCTCAGTGTTGACACTGCAGTGCCATCCCTTCTTGCCAAAACACTGTACCCATTAACTACCACATAGATGGTAGTCTACCTAACACCGAAGGTGTGATAAGGGAACATGGGACACAGGTGGACAGCAGCCTTCCCTCTGATAATCACAGTGCCACACTAGTCATGTAATATGTCTACATGGTACACGTTGTCACAAAAGGTGTGTCATCTATGGAAATATAGGTCAGTGTTCCCCTCTACTCATTACACTGAAAACCCATTATAGAGTACAATGCCCCATGTGGTATGTATCTCACATGACAACTACAGCAACTGGAAAGGCCACAGACATACCTCACAAAGAGTAATACCGGCCTCAAACAGATGCCCTATGCAGACCGACTCACAAAACCACAGCTAGACTGTGTTGCATACCACCTACCCAGAGGTGACCTCTGCCTAACATACAGAGCTATGTCACACCCATAGCTGTTGGACATCCTCCATGTAAACATATTACAATCCCTCTGAGATACATGCTCTAGGGCCCTAAACCTTGTCAGCTCACTAAACAGCACATGCTGGAGGGATAGATTCCCATCTCAGAGACATTCCATACTCTGGAACAAACCACCTATCAATAGCAAACAAAGCTCCTCATTAGCAGTTGTCATAAATACTCCTGATGATTGGTTGGGAGATAGGAAATACACCATGTGAATCACCTCTGTGGCTCTGGTTGACAGGGGCAAGTGAAATTAAATTACATGTGTGTCAAAGGCCAGGGTAGTGTATGGCTAGGCTGCTGTAGGCCCTAGGGCCAATAGCGTATTACATACCTATGACACGATGCTGCGTGTGATGATGAATGTGTGCAACCTCTGTAAAGGTGTGATAGCTTAGTGTAAAATTGTTTCTGTCATGGTAGTTTGTGTTCTAGCTGTGATCCCAGCAAAAGATGCGTATGCTATTGCTAGGCAGAAAAAGTAGTATGGCATACGGTGTGATGTAGTCCCTTGTTGTCGACTGTGGTGCCCCATTGTAGGCTAAAGCAATACATGTATGCTTAGTGAGTGGTACTGCTGGTGAATCCAACTCCCATATGAACTGTAGTACTACCTGAAGCTGTAGGCCTAAACAGTACAGTATGGTGCATGTTCACATTGCTTGGAAACACTATTTTGTGCATTCCCTGTAGTCCTCACAGATTACATAGCTCAGGCATAAGGTTTTGTAAGTAGTGACACACAGTACTGTATGGTATACAGGTAAAGCTCATCTAGGTTGGCATACATTTGTGTGTTGTATGTATGTCTGATGTGTGTGTAATTATGCCTGTACCATGCCCTCAATCACATGTGTGTTAGAGGGTATACGTGTGTATCTAGAAACATGTATAGTCTAGTACAGCAGTATGCCACCTATATTAACAACTGTGCACATATGTTAGGCAGGGGTTTGGCATCAACGACTACTGTGGTATACTGGTAATACTGTAACTGTACTTTACATTCATTGCAATGGATTACATCTTTCTTTATGCATTAGCTTTATATATACCTCCTGTGGCTAAGTGGTGCATTGTGTCACATACATTGTGCCATGTACTGGTGTATAGTCTTACATATTGGCTTCTCTTTGCTGCTGTGCAGAACATGGTTTGATATATAGAGCGTGCCAGGCACTGTCAGCCAGTTGTGGCCTGAGCACTAATATGTGGTATTGAATGTGTGTATCCTCTGACAGCCAATTGGATGCTATATATGGCAGTTAATTGATATCTGTACTTTAGAATGTTGTGTGTCACATGACTTGCTCACACATATTGTTTAATTGTCTTCCAGGGGCATGGCCCACCAACGCAACCCGTGTTATACTGCTGTAGAGGAACAGGAAATACACAGCAGCCTGGTGCAGCACTGCACCCTGCTGTTCTCTAGAACCAGCCAGGACCAGCATGAGCAGACTGCACTGTGGCAAGATCTTGTTCATCGGGCAAATGACATAGGCATGCATAACCAGACATATGAACAGGTACCACCATCACTGCAGTGATTTAATTAGACATGTCCGGCAGCGTGCATCTGATATCCATAGACAACAGCTTGCCACAGGTGGTGGGGTAGCCATTCATTCCCCCTCACCAGAGTGGAGGAGCTGCTCATAAGTGTGGTGGCTCCTGGCCAACAACAGGAACAGCAACATACATGTGTCATCATGGAGTCCGGAGCCACCCAGCATGTTGACATGGAGCGTGCAGGTAACATGCTCTATCTGTAGACTACTGTTACCTGTATTGGTAGATTATGCATATGTGAGATGTGTACTCTGTGTTTAGCAGTTGTGCTGCCTAGTGTTGTGTAATATTGATATGTGGAATATAATCTGTATGCCTGTGACTGTCGACTGTTGTACTACTGTAGTTTAGCAAACTCACAGTAGCAATGCCACAGTTGTGGCCACTGACAAACTGTCTCATATTCCTGTAGGTCCCTCTTGTGTGACAGCAAGGCAGCCGGTCGATGCTGGTGAGTGTGTTATAAATGTAATATTGCTAATGAAATGTGCATGTCATAGGTGAGGTGTAGGCCATGTATACGTAACACACCTATGCATAATGCATGCTGTGCATGTTTGCTGTGAGACTATGCACATCTCAGTAATGTCAGTAGCTGCCTCAATCACATGCAATACACAGAGCATTGCACACAATTGTGGCAACACCATACTGGACATTGGATAGGCATAGTTGATACACATGTACACAACATACACAACATTGTCATACGCAGTACACCTTAACATGCTACACATGGCGTATCCAGACACCCGCTGTAAGGTCACACTTCAGTATCCCACATGTCATCCACACAGCACAAATAATATACCTGAGGGGTAGAGGCCTATCATGGGGCTGTGCGACACTCTTCAACTCATAACACATTCATGTTAGGCAATGCTCCCTATTGGGCACCTTACAAACCCATGAAACAAGTGGCTGTGTAATTGTGAATGTAGCCACGGTACTGCAGTTCAGGTACAGCGTGCTAGGTGGTGGTCTGGCACACATTAGTAGGTTTGAGTGACCACATGATGCATGATGATGGCTCGTGTTACTACACCCCATCCAGTTACAGTGACCACAGTACTACACATAGCAGTCATTGCTATGCACCTCAATGTTGTGTGTGTGCAAACATATGTACCTATACACAATATGCATAGCAATCACCATTTGTACAAAATGACACATATATGTATTGTAATGCTATTGAGTGTATAGGTCACATGACACACATTGGGTATGTGTAATGTTCAATGTTGCAGTCATGTTCTAGCATGCCATGTCATGGCTGGCACTGGCATGTCCACAATATGTCCTACACTCACCATAACCATGGTACAATGGCCATGTTGAGCAATGGTATTCCATCACGTATACATGCACCACTCATCCTGTGTGTATACATAGCATGCATGTGCTAAACCTGTGTCCACAATTATCTGCTACAGACACAGACACTGTAATCAGAAATGGATATCTATGTGACACACAGATACACATACAGCCATGGTATGTATACTTGTGAGTGATGGTGCACCGGACATTGCAGACCTTTTAATACTTGCACAGCAATATTGTGTCCATGTACACAATGCGTTCCAGGGTGAGGCCAATCACTGAACAACAACACACTTGCATCAAACCATGTATACTGTTAATAACAAGGGCTGTCTACACTCGCACTGCATGGTCTTGAGCAACAAATTTTCTGCATGCTGACACGTGTGATATGACAGTTTGCCTTGTGACACTGTAACCCACCTTAAGCGACTATTGAATATGTTTTGGATTGCTGGTGGTGTGTGTGGGTATTTGCTGTAGTGAGGAGTGTATTTGTGTGCATGTGTTCATGTGTGCATGTGTGCCGACATCATGTACAGGTCGTAAAGTGTGTTTCCTGTCTTCCTCTCACAGGTGCTGTGTTAGGGCTGGTTCACTGCAGCAGGGAAACTGATGTCACTGAGCCTCGTAGTGATAATGAAGATAGGTGTGTGGAGGCACAGGCGTGTTTGCCAGGGTCTGTCGTTGGGCCACCGATCGACAGTACACAGCTGTCCACCCCATCCATGCATACAGTCATACTGCCAATACATCCATCACCAATGCCCATAGCTGAGGGACAGCGTACAGTTGGCATTGGCCAGGACAGTGTGGTATCCATGGCACATGCATCCCAACACAGCAGCCATACCCAGATGTCTGGAAGGGTACCACATAGGCAGATGTCCAAGGGTTCTTGTAGGAGCACTGCTGCTCATCATGCCACTGGCAGACCTGGCAAAAGTCTGACAACGTTATGCATGTTCCAGGCTGTCATGGAGGCACAGGCATGCATGGAACGGTACACCAGACAGGGACTAAGGGCACAGAGGGCACATACCACCGTCATTGACAGTATCCATGACCTAGCAGGTGCCATCCGTCATTACACCGAGGTCAATGATAGATGTTGGGGAGAGACATTAGATATCCTCCGCAATGTCATGTCCATGTGTCAGGACAGTGCGGGATGGTTGAGATATCGACGTAGATGTATGCCAGCAACATCAGCAGCTGGCAGTCACCACGGACGTCCCTCAAGCCACAGCCACTCCCGTAGTGCCAGTACCAGCCCCAGCAATGTTGGGGGTGGGCTGTCCATAGAACGTCCTAGAAGACCACATGCACGTGGCTCTGGACAGTCCCAGCAGGGACCTGTGTCCAGTGTACATCCATCCACCTCTAGGGATGGTACCCCGTCTGGCTTAGTACCTGATAGTGTCAGTAGCACCCCTGCCAGGCACAGGTACCATATCCATGGCCAGAGACAGTGATCTGTAAAGCCTCACAGGTACAGTCTGTGGCTGTCCCACAAATCCCCATGTATGGCAGCCACATGGTGGAACTCTGTGCATGCAGACACACACACATACTCCAGACACCTAGGGCTAACACATACCCACACACATTACAACAACATTGGCCCATTTCAATATTCTTCCCCCTCACACACACACACACACACACACACACACACACACACACACACACACACACACACACACACACACACACGTCAAGTGGATGGCTCACTGTAGGCCTCTGGCAAACCAACAACACACTCTGTGCATATGATGAAACCTGTGCCACCTCCTGTCATCTGGAACATTGATGCAGGAACAGGCTACCATGGTGCTGATGCACAGGGTGTCTATATAGAAGTATAGCAATGTTAGCATGTTGTCAGCAGTAGAGTGTAATGATATGCTTGAAGGTGTAGCTGAGCAGGCATGATGCATTAAAGCTATGATTGTCATTGTAGTGTTGTTTACACCAGTGTTGGTTCCAATTGTGTATTGTCTGGCTACATGCCACTTGGCTGATGTGTGCAGTATTGGCAGCATGTGTTAGAGAGTGGACAGTATGTGTGGGATGTGTGTAGCACAGATTTGCAGGTGTACACTTGTGAACATGGTGGAGGTGCACTGTATGCATATACGTGCATAGTGGGCACATGGCCAGGTGACATGCTCTGTATTACACAGTAACACTCCATAGTTTCTATTGGTGGCCAGTATGCATTATACTACACACATTCTGGAACTTGACTACACATGTGTGTATGACATGGTTTGACACTATGCTGTGGGTGATACTGTTACTATCTGTCATTGTTTTGCATTCTGGTAGTATACATCACTTCCACAGCCTGACCATAACCAATTGTTAGATGATGTCTTGACAACCGACACACAGATGTAGGACACACAGCAAGATTTGGATCCTTCAGGTGCTATACTATGCCAGTAACCACTGGTATTCACCTGCACCCATTACTGACACCACTACTGTTTGGCATATAGCTCTCTTAGGTACAAGCAATCACAGTAGGGATATGGCTGTCCACGTCTGGTAATGCATACTGTGGCCTATAATGCATTCTCCAGATGACACACACATCCTGCACAAGGGTATCATACAGACAGATGCCTGTTGTCAAACCCATGCTGGAAAGCTATAAGCCAAAATAAGCATAGTCATCCACCTTTACGGAACATATTATCCCCACAGTACCACATAGGTAGTAGCCAACAACATAATGAACAGGTACCAATGTGTACATGCAACCAAGTGTTATGTCATCTGTCCTTTGTTAATCACATTTCCAAAGGTATTTTGAGATCCCTCGGTGGATCACATAAGCAATAAGGGGTCTGCATGCATATCCACAAAGGTTGCACAACACATGACACATGTTATAAATAGTCATCATTGACAGACTTTGCTGCATTTGAACAGGCCTGACATATACCTCGGCCATAGACTCTCACACACACATTCCAATAGGAACCGTAATGTCTTTGTGTGACACAGATGACCTAGGCCAGGGATCACTGCAGTGGCTGAGTTTGTCACAAGCATACAGATGTGACCTAAGGTCTGAGAAGCAGCAGCACAGTCTGGCAAGGATGACAGCTGTGTTCTTGGAGAAAGCAGGGTTCCCACACATGCAATCATTGAGGTAACATGTACGTATATGTATTTGCCACACAGCTAGCTCACATGTGCAATGCATACTGATATGTCATACAGTAGTAAAAGAAAAACCCACAACACATTGACCAACAATGTCACACACATACAGTACACACACTCACCAACTGCAGGATTTGAACCCCTACGTAATTACTTCATTATACTAGAGAAGTACGCATTAACACGGCACACTATACACTTTACTGGGAGCTTTCATTTCCACAGGTATATTTTAGGATGGTGACATCATCAGACTTGACAAAGGTTAGTTTACCATTTTTGAGGTGTTTCACTACTCTCCTAAAAGGTTGCTCCTTCCCAAGTAGGCCACACACAAACACACGCACACACAGTTGTCCAGTGCAGGATTCAAACCCCTACCTAACTACTTCATGATACTAGTGGAGTACACATTAACACGACACACTGTACATATTACTGGGAGTTCTCTTTTCCATTTCCACAGGTATATTTGTAGGATGGTGACATCACCAGACTTGACAAAGGTTAGTTTGCCACTTTTGAGGTGTTTCACTGCACTCCTAAAAGGTTGCTCCTTCCCAAGGAGACAATACACACACACAGTTCTCCAGTGCAGGATTTAAACCCCTAACTAACTACTTCATGATACCACAGGAGTATGCATTAACACAATGCGCTATACACATTACTGGGAATTATTTTTTCCACAGGTATATTTGTAGGATGGTGACATCATCAGACTATACGAAGTGGGTTACATTAGGTGACATTAGATGGGCTACATTGAAGGAATGTCTAAACACTTTGGGCATGTGATCATCAAAGGTGAGTTTACTATCTACCTGTATCCCCAGGGCCATAATGACTTTCTCTGTACATGCTGGATTACCACCTATGTAGTAATTTGTGTGCACTTTGTTTTACGCAAAGGGGATGACCATGCATTCTTTGCCATTCAGCTCGAGGGCATTGTTTTGACACCAGGTATCTGTCTCTGTAAGACACTTCGGGAGGATGTCTGTGTCAGCTGTACAGTCGATTATGTACCACAGTTACCATTCATCTGCAAACCTGTTCAGTCATACACCTGTCATGCTTCCCTGTACCTCTGAGCAGTATCTGCTGAACAGGTGGGGTCCCAGGACCAAGACCTGTGTGATGCCATTTGTGACTGGCTTAGAGTTGGACATGGCACCCGCAACTATGAGCATGTGTGTTTGATCTGTGAGCCACTTGGCCACCCATCCTGTGACATAGCTGTTAATGTTCAAGCTGGTACACTTGTCCATGATGACAGAGTGGAGAATGGTGTAGTAAGCCCTTAGTAGGTCCAGGTGGGCTGTGCGGACTATTTTCACCTCCATCTATGTTCATAGTAACTGTTTTAAATAACTCAACTAGGTTTGGGAGCCAGGCTCTGCCTTTAACAAGGCGAAGTTGTGTAGAGTCCAGTGTCTGGAGATCTCCAATGTCTCAGTGAATGGGTTCCATGACAATTGGCTCAGTAGCTCTGCAGACCCGGCTGAGTAGACATATTGGGCAATGGTTTCCAGGTTCTGTTTTGGTACACCCTTTGTGGAGCTGGATGCCATTCTTTGGGTACATAGCCTGTGGTATGGTTGAGTCTGGACAATGAATGTAGGTGAGTATGTAGTTCCTTATGGGCCTAGTGTAAGACGCAGCCTGGGACAACATACAGTCACATTGATGCTATGTTCTTAGCTGTGGTGAGGGCGGTCTTTACCTGCATGTCCATAACGTCTGGGTCTCTGCATCCTTCTGTGATGGACAAAGGCCCTTTTGGGGGTGATGGGGGGGAGTTTACACTGAACTTGTCCCCCTGGATGTGGGCAGTAAAAGTTGGTTTGGTGTATTTTATTCCTTTTTTCAGTAGCTGACAGCATATTTGGAAGTTGACACCTACATGTCTGGTATAGCGACTGAAGGCTTTGTGGTTGTTATTCTTACATTCCTTGGCTATTTGTCTTTAGAAACCGTCCTTGGATTATTTTATGAGCAATCTTTGTTTCTTCCTGATAATGATCAGTGATGCCTTTCCTTTAGTGAAGTTGGATCTATCATGTGTTTGTTTCCTCCTTCTCTTGTCTAGCTTATTTATGGACAGCAAACACCTGCTTGTTGTCCTATTTTTGGAGGAGTGCATATTGGTTTTATTTGTGATGTCTCATTCCGTGCATCCCTGTAGATGCTCATAGAATGCACTTGTAAATGTTTCTGCAGATTGCATACCATTATCCTGTAGCAAGAGGTCTTCGGAACTTTCCACTTTGGTCTTGGGAAGTGTGCAGTTTGCTTTTGCAAATGTCTTCACAGTGGTTTCATTGACTGGGTGTGGGGCCAGGATGTGGATGTCCAGTGAGATTACTTCATGATCTGATATTCCCAGCGAGGGGTTTATCTCTGTTGTGGAACACTGATACCCCATGTTGGTGATGATCATGTCCAGTATGTTGTCACTTGTAGTGGGCATGCTGACCAGCTGTTCCAGCATGTTAGAGTTTCTTAACTGTAGGACACATTGGGCAAAGGACGTTGTATAACAGTAATTCACACACTCAATGTTTGGGTAGTTGTAATCTCCTCATATAATGGTGTTTGATAGGACCTTTATATTTGCCATTGTTCTCTGGAATACTGAGTGAGGTTCCTGAGACAAGCTACATGATCTGTAGCAGGCTACAATCTGATGGGCAGCTTTGCCCAATGTTAGTTGCACTTGCATGGTCTCCAAGGCCTCATGCTGTGCCAGTGACCTGAAGGTGTGGATATCCATAAGGTAAATGGCTACACCCCTTCCTTTTGTATTTCACTCGTGGTTTTGGGTCCAAAGGTCAGAGTGATTGTGAGTGTTTTACGTGGATCATATCCAGCAGCTCTATGTTTGACATAGCTTTGTATGTTAGGCAGTGAACACCTCTGAGTAGGCGATATGCAAGGGAGTACGGATGGAGCATTTTGTGATGGTCTGTGTATGGCATGTATTTCAGGCCACTAATACTCTTTGTGAGGTATTGCTGCTGGCTTTCCAGTTGCTGTAGTTGTCTTGTGAGGTACATAGCAACAGTGGTATTGTACTCTTTTATAGTTCTAGTGAGTGGTGAGTAGAGGGGAACACTGTCCTCTTTTATTCTGCATGAGACACATTTTGTGATGAGGTGTGCCACATAAGAGGGTTTCCTGACTACTGTAGGAATGTGCTTATCACAGTTGTATCCACTGTCCACCTGTGACCCAGGGTCTCTTGTCACACTTACAGTGTGAGGTATACTACCATCTATGTTTTAGTTCTTGGCTACAGAGATTTTAACAAAGGTGATGATAATGCACCTTTTGGCATTGAGCTACAGCCCATGGCTTGGACAACAGCCATCTGTCTAGTGAAGCCCTTTTGTAGGATGTCCACATCTTTAGTGTTTACAATGATGGCTCCTAGTTTGCAGTCCTATGGAAACTTCAGTAGCCACAGAACTTCCATGTTAATGTTTACTTCAGGGAAGTAGATAATACACAGCCTGGGAAGTTATCTAGTCCCATGGCTGCTGTGATACTGGCTTCGGAGAGTGTTGTTTACCTGTGCAGCTGTGATGACAGCAACTTTGCAGTCTTCCATTATAGACATGTGCTCTTTCATGGGTGAGAGGGGGGTAAAGTTAACACTGATCCTATCTGCCAGGATGTTGCCAATATCAGTTGGCTCTCTACATTTAGTGCCATTGAGCTGTAACTCAGAACAGATCTGAGTGTAACCATGACTTGGACCTGTCTGTTGGGCAGAGATCTCCTGCATAGACAGTATGCAACAGAGTACAGCTTGGGTTACATTCATTCTTGTTGCCTGGGGAAACTATTTGAGGCCAGTAATCCTCTTGTTAAGGTACTTCATTGTCTTTCTAGCTGCTGAACGTGCCTAGTCAGATTCATCGCAAGTGTGTTGTGGTACTCTTTGACAGGTCTGATGACTGCTGAGTAGTGGCAACCTCCTTTGACCGACATGCACAGACCTTGACCGTTTGTGTGAACACATAGCAGGATTTTCAGACCACTTTGTGAATGTGTTTCTGGAAGTAGAGATGACTATAAACATTTGTCCACAGATCCCTTATTATCACATCCGTATTTAGCCTAAGTGTGTGAGCATGCCCAGTATGACTTTTCAGTGTGATGCTGAATGAAATCCACTACATTTGTTGGAGTGTGTGAGCACACACAGTATACACATTTATACTATATGTGTATGGTAAATCAAGGTGTATTTTTACAGCAGGCCTCACCTTTGTGTCATAGATCAACAGGGATCATGCTGTGCCTGCAGGGCTTCCATGAGACACTTTGCATAGACTTATCAACATTTCTACATACAGGGGGACAGCTATTCTTTGTACATTTCTACCCGTGGGCACACCGGATTGTTACTGTGGGTGTACATAGGATGTGGGTTTCACCTGACACTTTTACACATTTGCTGTGTCTGCACTGCTATGTACAGGACACCATCACAGTCTGAACTGTTGCCTATCGTACTGGCTTGAGGCATACTACTGTATTACAGAACTTTGCATCCATTGTCACATATATTAGCTTGCAACTTCATAGCCTACACAACCCACATCACCATGCCTGACCTGATGTTCTCTGTCTGCATAGGCGTGTGGGTGAGGTTACCCATTTGCCTCATTAGGGGCATGATACAGCATTGATTTGTGTTTGCATTAGTGTACAATTGTCCTGCTGTGCCACTGTAATGCTATCATGGCTTAGTGGTTCAGTACTGTGACTATAGTGCACAGTATCCTGGGTTCAAGCCCTGTCATTGCTTTTTATTTTCATGCTGGCCAGACCAGACTGCTTAATGAACAGTAAAGCAGTTATGAGCATGTTTAACTGACTTTGCTCAACTTTGCCCGACCTTGGACAACATTGCACGAGCAATTTTGTTTACATATACTAGATATTGGTAAAAGCTGCTTAGCACTGCTTTATATTGCTTAAAACATGGCAATCATGCTTCAGGTGGTGCTGCAGGGCTGCCTATGTTGGATGCATATACTACACTCCCTATACATGTTTGGAAACAGGTAGTGTCAAGTTAGGCATCCCTTTTATTTTATGTGCGAGTCAGAGAGAGGTATCATTTCCAGGGTTCCTACTAAGCCAGTGTATGTGCTATGCGTTGCCTCTTTGCCAAGGCCAAGTCATACTGGGCATGCCTCCTTCCACCTACTGGGGCAGACTCAGGTTGTTCCTCCTCTGAGTCATGCTGTGCCTGGGCAGGCCTTGGCAATGGTGGGGGGCTGTTTGGCCTTGCCCCATGCTGTTCCTGCTGCAGCTGTTTTCACAGGATCATATTGTGTAGCATGGGACATACCATGACAATTTGAGTACATGTAGTTGGTGAGTACTGCAAGGCTCCACCAGATGTGTCCAGGCACTGGAACTGTGACTTGAGCATCCCAAATACATGCTCGATTACATTTTGTGTTTGTGCGTGTGCCTCATTATGGAGTTCTTGTTCAGGTGTGTGTACATTTCTGATGGGTGTCATCAGCCACGGCTCCAGTGCGTATCCAGCATCCCCCACTAGGTGACCGTCAGGGATGTCCCCATTGGCAAATGTCTGGTACAGCTGTGTCAGATGCCAGATATGGGAATCGTGGTAGCTTCCAAGGCAGCCAGCACACACATTCAGTATTATGCCCTGGGCATCGCACATAACCTGGCAGTTGATGTAGGCCCTACCCCGCTCACCGGCTGGTGCTTTGATGTGTATGTGCGTGCAGTCAATTGCACCCACTACCTCAGGGTATTCCGCTATTTGCTGGAAGAGACGTATATTGCTGGTCAATACCTCACAGGAATTGGGGAAATATACATGATCACTGACATGTGCTGCCATGACATTCAGGAACTGGTGCAGTACCCTGGATGCTGATGCTTGTGAAATCCCCATCATATCACCAGTTGGTGTCTGGAAGGTACCTGTTGCTAGTATTCTTAGGCCAACACATACCTTGGTTTCCACTGGGATGGGTTCCCCTCTGTTGTTTCTGTGTGTGAGGCATGGCCTGCACAGCTCAACAATTTGCTGCAGGAGCTCTCTGTCCACTCTATAGCGCTCCACTATCTCCAGCTCATGTAGCCCCTGGTAGGTTACCCTGGGTCTGTACACTCTTCTCTGTCTCCTCACTGTGGGTTGCTCAGCAGCATTCACAATGGCACCACCCTCAGCATCTTTCACATGTTGCCTTATAACAGCAATGGCAGCCCCTAACATTTTTATGTCTCAGTTTAAGCTTTTTAAGTTTTCACTTCTTTTTGTTGACTGCAGTGTTGCAGTGTTTCTGAGAAAAACATGGGGGAATGTTATTTGCACAGTTTTCTGTGCTGGGCTAGGCTGCTGTACTGCCTGTGTAATTGGCTGATTCTGATTGATTTCACTTGGCAGCTCGGCTAGTTCTCCTTGGTTAACTTCCTACTACTTCTTTTCCTTCCTTTTTCCTTTCTGTATCCACAGGGGGCAGCACCGCGCAAACAAGCGCAAACATGTGCACATGAGCGCACACGTATGCACACAGGCTTACACAGGCTTACACGGGCTTAGGCGGGCGCACATTCGTGTATACAAGCTTAGACGGCCTAACACAGGCTTACACGGGCACACACCCGCGCACACAGGCTTAGACGGGTTTACACGTGCACACGCACGCACACAGTGTAAGCAGCTTTGCAAGAAACTTTTGTGATAGCCACAGTGTACACCTTTGGTTTCTGGGTTTCGGTTTAGACAACTGTAGACACACCTCTCCTAGTCCTGAGTAACTCACAGCAAACACATGCCACTCTGCTCCAATAAGCTTACAGTCTTTTTGATACATACCCCCTCATGATGTCACCCATCTTCTACTCTGTTCCTCCCCTTCTCCTACTCTTACACTCTAGGGACATGGTTCACATAGCAGGAAATATTGGGATTCACTATCCTTATCCTCATTTGCATAGGATTGCCTACTAATGTTTGGTTACATCTCTCACACTGAGCTTCCCTCCTTAGCTACCACTACTCAGTAGCCATGTTGTTTTCAGCCTGCCATTCACTTGCATGGCAGATGTATATTTGTAATAAAATACCTATTTTTGCCTTTTAATTTTTTTTTTTGTTTTATAGAGCGCCGCAAATTTGTGCAACGCTGCGCTATGCTTAAACATCGGGGATCAGGGAAAAAAAATTAAAATTTTTACAAATTTTTGCAACACATATAAATGCCAGTGGCCTTATATTTGGCCATTGGCATGCTTCCTCAACTGGATGCATTCTTCATTTGGAGCTGTCATTGCTCTGTTTTGCTATTTGCAGAACGGTACTCAGTTACCAACCGAGTACATTTCTGCAAATAACACTACTCTTACTCAGACAGGTTAATGTTTCCTGGATCGCAAATTTACCTCATTTGCATAGCTTTCGGCAGCAAATGAGGTAATTTGCATAAACTAACCCTGTCCGTGCAAGAGTCGTTTTAGGAGCTCTCTTGCACATCCCTGCCAGCTGTTCCTGGATCGCTCGGCAGACATGTTGGCTGCATGGAGTCTTACACTACTCTTAGACTCCGTGCAAGCCTTCGTGAATCCGGCCCTTTGACTTTGACAAACTATTTTTATAGTGGTAGTCATCTTTAGGATCTTGGTCTTAAATTGAATTTTATAAGTCACAGTAAACACACTATTATATTTGTAATATTTTGTAAATAACTTACAATATCTCAGCAAACATTCAGGTTACACGCATACTATAAGCAATA
>NC_056731.1:1430444785-1430537285 GCF_019279795.1 Protopterus annectens | reverse complement strand
AAAAAAGGTTCACTATGGTGCATGAGAATACATGGACAAACTACTGAAGGGATCTTTGAGAGGGGGCAAGTTTCATTTTGGTGTCATTGAAGTGCTTGTACATACATGGACAAACTACTGAAGGGATCTTTGGGAGAAATGATTAATTTTGGTGTCATATGAGTGCTTGTGCAAACGTGGACAAATAGCTGAAGGGTCCGTTGGGGAAAATGTTTAATTTTGGTGTCATTTGAGTACTTCTGCATATATAGACAAACTATTGAAGGGATTTCCAAGGGATCTAGAAAAAGAAATCAAGCTTTGTACCACAGCCAATCACAATTTTAATGTATAAAGTACACAGTTGATTATCCAAATGTCAATTATCCGAACAGTCAATTATCTGAACACAGCCTTCCAAAGTTTTCGAGTAGGAAAAGTCATAACATCTGAATATGTGTGTTTTTTGAGCTTGTAGCCTGCTCATGTTGAAAAATTTTCTTTATTGTCCACTGGAATTGCTCAGTGGTTGAAAAGCGTATTCCCTGCTTCAGGAAAAAAGCAAGATTTTAGAAGTTTTTTTATCTGGTTCAGTGTATGTTTCATTATCCGAACAGTTTGATTATCCAAACTACCCTACCTACCTAACTCCCCCCCCGACCATTTTAATTTGATCTCTCTGTATGTTCCTATCATGTCTTTCATGTCCGCTTAAATGCAGTAAAGTTTTCTAATTAGTTTGGATCATCGACTCTCTAGTGTATTCTTATTTTTAAAGGATATAGTAAATCCTTTCTCAGAAGATTAAATTCCATGATGATCAGGCTTACTGAAAGTTAAGTGTTTTATATGGAGGCAGGCTCCCCTGCATCCCCAGTGTGGGGGTGTGCCACTCACATCCTCCATATTTATATTACTAATCTCTTCTTGGTCGTTGAGAAAAAAAATATCTATGTCTCTTGGTCTCTCATGAAAGCAGTTTCAGGCATACCTTTTAACCTCTTAGCACAAGAGATCTGGAAAAGCCTAAATAATGGGGTCAAAAGTCCAAAAATATGGATAGGTCTTAAATATTCCTTTGCTAAAATTTAAACTTAAAACGTTGCTAAATAACAAGATGTGTATTATTGTGCATTTTCTGAAGGGAATGAAATCTGAAACATACATATGTATGTCATGAGTACAGTCTTCACTGATAAAATCTGGGCAGTTGAGGGGTATGGCAGGGGCCAGGGCTAAGTATTTAATGTATGCTGCTTAATTCTTTAAATGTCCATTTGTTGCCTAAGATAAAATAAGGAGAAAAAATCAATCAAAAATGGGACCTCACTGTATTCGGTATTCTTAATAGGTTTCTTGAGGTGTCCATTACAGTACCTTCAAATAATCATGATTACTGCAAATATGTAGAATAACATATTTTCTCCCCAAATATGTCTGAGCCAAATATTTGTGTACGGCTTTAGAAACTTGCTTCTTCCTTTGGTGTTTAAGGAGTTGAAGAGTGTCATAAATAGGATAGGTATAAGGAATCTTGTATATAAATAGGTATTGGATTTGATATTTAGGATTCTTACTGAGTTTTTATACAATGTGTTTTCTAATTAAAATGAAGTTAATTTTAGCTCACACACTTTATTTTTTGATGACTAGCATGCAAATGGGATATACTCCTATCATGTTTTTTGTGTGTAGTGACAAAAGAATTATGTGTGTGTAAGTTCATAGGTTAGTACTATGCTATCTGCCCTTGTGGGCTATTTTAAGCCTAACTAAATTTCCCATGCCAAAGGTAAGAATAAAGTCCTGTACCATGTGCTTATGAGATTAACCTGGTATGACTCATACTGTTAGAATTTACTTGAAGGGACTGTTTTTTTTCTGATAATTTTTCACGTCTTCTGTTGCTTACTTGCTTGCACTTTGTATTTATCTTTATTTATTTATGATATTCAGGACTCATTTTATAACTTAAATAAAGGACCCTGAGGTACAGCCTATATTCTCTAGTAGAGCATACCCCTGTTGCTAAACAGTAAACACACTCAGTGTATGTGTCTAGTATTTTATCATGTCACTGGGGCATGCTATTATCAGACAATAAACCACACATTGCTGTATAGATGATCCAGTGTTCATTGAAATAGCACTTACTATGAAAACATTGTGTTACAAGGAGCTGCCAGTATAATGTAAACTTCCCGTACAAATGGTCTGGCAGTGCACATTAAACTTATATATATATATATATATATATATATATATCTATATATATATATATATATATATATATATATATATATATATATATATACATACATACAGGGTCAGAATGTATGTTTTAGCTTGGGTCATGATGCTTCTGTCTGTGCCACAACTGCAGTTAATTCATGTTTTTCTGTGTTGCAGTTCATGCTTATCAAGCTCTTAATAGTATAATTTGTAATGCCATTGTTGGCCTTTGGACTGTACGTGCAAAGAGATGTGGATTGTGCTGAATTCTTTATTTGTAATGTCTTTTTAGTTTCTTTAAAATACTAAAATTGTGTCATGTACCATTTGGTTGTAGAACATATGGGAGTTAAAAGATTAACTCTGAAAGTGCATTAAACTATCAATAAAACTTCCTGTTTGGACTTGCTTTTGAGCATCTTGGTCTCTTATGTTTTTGTAAAAAGTTACCAAATGAGGGTCTTGCCCTGTGCTCTAAATGGCCTAGTTACTCCTCTGGGCCTTTGAATCACCTTAACCGCGGTGGTGCAGGGGTTAGCGTTATAATCTCACAGCAAGAGGGTTCTCCTGTGTGATTCTCGGCTGGAGTGACTTCTGTGTGGAGTCTGCATGTCCTCCCTGTGGTTGAGTGATGTTTACAGACATGCATTAGGTGCGTGCATGAATGGGTGTGCCTTCATTGAAGGTTGGGTGTCGGGCTGGCACCTCAGCACAGTAAAATTATACTGCCAATCATAAGCAGACCGGCATTCCGCTGTCGTGACCCCTAACCGGGAAAAGCCGAAAGACATTACTTTACCCATGATACTCCCTCCCTCTTGGTCTCAGTCCATACACAAACCTGTAGTCTTCATCCTACATCTTCTCCCCATTTACACTTCTCTTGGAGAAAGGCATCAATATATGTGCTTCCACCCCTGTTTTTGCAGGGGATGATAACTGAGACATGTCCTTTGTTAATTGTTAGTTAGCTTGCTCAAGCATGATTTATATTGAGTGCTACCTGGCATTAGATCAGCATGCATCAATTCTACTATAATGTATCTCCTTTACTAAACTTTTTCATGGGCTGAAGATATGTGCAAATCACTGATTCTTTGCCAGTGCCACGGTATACTATGCCTTATTTGATTTAGTATAATCAACACCTGCAGCTGGCTCCTGGAGTGACTTCTCATCTGTCTACATCTGGCTTTGTCTCCACTGCCTGGTGTTCTTCATTGCACTCTTCCTGCAACTATGCTCCTTGATGCATCTTCCTCTTAGTATCATATAGGACTGCACATACTGTAAGTATTTTTGAACAGTTACCAGGATCATACTACAGGGCAGCACCTAATGAATCCTGACAGTGAAAGCATCATTTCAGTCACCTAAATTCATGTTCAGTTATGTTCCTGGTATGTGAATGTGCAGAATATTATCCCTACTCTGCTTCATTTTGGAGTTGTCTAAAAGGGATTCATCAGTGTGGGTCCCAATACATATCCAGCATCACCAAAAAGATGGATCTGGGGGAAAAATCACCCTTGGAAAATCTTTGAAACAGGTCACATGTGTTTCATATGTGGGAATTGTTGAAACAGCATGGGTGATCTGTACACACTTCATACCACCTGGTAGTTAATGGAGTGATACACATTGTGGTTAATGTATCTTCATCCCTGTTCCCTAGGTAGGGCCTTTTATTTCAATGTGGGTATAGTCTGTCTCTCTCAGAACCTCAGGGAAATGGGCTATATCATAGAAGTTCCACATGGTGTTGGCTCTGTTGAGAGTAGTACACATAAATCAGATAAGATCTCCCATACATTGCAGCATGATGTCTGTGATGGTCCCTATTCTGGGCCAGTAATCAAGGTGCCTCAATCTTCACCACTGACACCAGAGAGGGATGGGCACTAGGAACAAAAATGGATGCACACAGTATTTTCAGATGCAGCTGTCTGCACCAAGCAGAATTTCCCTTAGGAGGACACAGGGAGCACCCTCCAGACCTGGGATAGACACTGTCTGTCTTTCTCTCTCTCTCTCTCTCCAGGCCCCAAACAAGACTCCACACTGACCAATTGGATATCTGTATATATTTTCCAAGTAGCTGACACACACACACTTGGATATTTGATTTTCACACACACACACACACACACACACACACACACACACACACACACACACACACACACACACACACACACACACACGTGAAAGGCTAACAGAGATTTACCAACTGTGTCCCCTCTGCCCAGACTATAAGGTAATTATGCTGCCACAAGTCAGCTACTCTAAGGCTCTTAGAAGGGAACCCAATTACACTGAATAAAATTAATACTAACACAAATGGTAGAGTTTGACCAATGCAGCAAGGCTTTCAGGAGCTGCCACAGTGTCATTAAAATAATCATAAGTACTCTTAAGGTGTTAAAAGTATTCTCTAAAAGACCAGTCACAATGAAAGGTATAAAAATATTTAATAATAAATAATAAAATTAAAAACATGAGAATACTGAATATCTAGTTGCAATAAACACCAGGGTTTCAATCACAGGAGATATCACAAATAACACAGCTGGATAGATTCACACAAATGCGGAAAAACAATACTTAACTAATCTCAGTATATTTTCCTGACTTTCTAAAGACTGACCCCAGGATTCACTAATCCTCCATGTAAGACTAGATTAGTCTTACACGGAAATGCCAGTCTAAGAGTAAGATGGCAGCGCGCCATGCATATTAATGAGGGCACGCTGCCTCAACTCTAAGGCTAACACAGAGCGTGTACAAGTGCAGGGGGCGTGTCGGACTGCCGAGCAGTCCAAAAATCCATGCACCTGCAAGTCTCTCAGTCGGGAAATGTCAACCTACATGAGCGAGTCTGCTGAAATGTGTACATACCCAACACTACACTCCCCCACATTCTTAACCCCTGTACAATTATAAAATGCAAAACTTTAATTTTTTTTAATTTTTCCCAATATAGCTGCCCATATTTGCATGTGTTTGCATGGGTTTGCTCATTGCTTAGCTACAGTTAGCAGTTTAGACATTGAAGAGGATAATAAGAAACTTATATGCAAATTAAGCAAAATAGCGATAGCGTAGTTTAGAGCCTTTGCACAAAGCGGAGGCATTCCCGGTTTAAGTCCCACCACTCCCCTTTCTATTTTCTGTTGGAAATATGTATATAAAAATAATTCCTAACATTTATCATTTAAATTTTAGTAAAAAGCATTGAAATGGCCTATGTAGTAGTGAATAAATTATATAGATATATATATAAAAGAAGGTGAAATGGTAATGCATACTGATGGATACATAAGTAATGTATCTTAGGCAATGTTTACCAGTATTAAGCATATTTAAATGTAATTGCTCATAGCTGAGCACTGCGTTAACTAGCGCAATGGCTTTGCGCGGAGCTGCGCATCATGCAAACGAGCACAAACAGAACATGTTTGCACGTAGCTCTGCACTGTGCTAACCAGAGCAACATTGGGCAACATTGGGCAACGTAGAGCAGTGTAGAGCAATGTCGGGCAATGTAGAGCAACGTCAGGAAAAGTTGAGCAAAGTCAGTAAAACACAGCCACACCTCCTAGCCGGTCTGGCCAGTAGTAAAATAAAAAAGCAATGACAGGCCTCCAGAAAAAAGGAGGTCATTGTCCCACTGTACTCATCCCTCATTAAACCCATTACAGAATACCACGCCCTGTTTAGTATGTATCTTTCAAGACATCTGCAACAACTGGAAAGGCCGCAGAAATACCTCACTAAAAGAATAGCAGATGCCCTATGCTGACCGCCTTAAAAAAACTCCAGCTATACTCTGTCGCATATCGTCTACTCAGAGTCGATCTCTGCTTAACATACAAGGCCATGTCAAACCCAGATCTGTTGGACATGCTACACTTAAAGAAATCCCAATCACTCAGAGCCACACGTTCCAGGGATCTAAACCTTGTCATCACAATAAACAAAACATGCTGGAGGGATAGGTTCCTGACCCAGAGACTCCCAAGACTCTGGAATAGATTGCCCATACATGTCAAGCAGAGTGCCTCTCTGGCCCTCTTCAAAAGGAACCTTGATGATTGGATGGGAGAAAGGAAATTCACCCTGGGGATCATGTCAGTTGCCCTGCTAGAGAGGGGTCCAGGGAAGTAAATAGTGTGGGAAGAAATAGCCAGGGAATTGTTATGGCTAGGCTTGTATAGGCCCTAGGACTGATAGCCTAGTACCAACCTATGAACTGGGATACTGTGCACCATAATTGCAGTACTGAAACACTAAGCCAGGACAGCTTTTCATAAGTATGCACTTTCAACACACACATACATAGCAATGAAAGTTTACCCATTGCTAAGCAGGTGTACCTTCAACTGAGTTTTTTTCAAAACTGGCCAATGACAAATAAGTGCGGGAAATGATGTATATTTAAGCTCCATAGGTGGAAATACTTGCCATAACTGGTTGTAGCCCCCATCTGCAGGCAGCAATGGCTGGTGCTTGAGAGGGCTCTCGTTTTTGAGTGCAACATTGGGGCATTGAGGAGTCAAAAGTAATGGTTTGGCTCCTTGTCCATAATCATGAGGATAGACTCCTGCGGGGCCAGTACCGGGGCACCCAATACAAAGTGGAAGCCTGGGACTGTCTAGCTCATGAACTCACCAGTGCCACAGGTGTCCCTCGGACTGGTGAGTAGGTCAGACACCACCACACAGACCTGAAGAGATGCAAGGTGGATCAACTGGGCCAGTGGATCCAGGAGGCCCGTGAGATGGAAAATGCCCCACTACTGAGTAAGTAGCCGTAGAATTAAGTATGTAAGAATTGCTATTCTAATGTATACTATGGATAGGTATGTCTCAATATTACTTAATTTACTTCACAGCTGCAGGTGTCCGTGCTGTGAATTAGCAAGCCTATGCAGATAGGCTGCTAAGGCTGCACCACCAGGCAGGTTAGTAATTATTCTGCTTGTGCTGTTATGTAAAATAAATGAGAGTCTGAAAAAAAGTGTTTTAACACAATAAATAAAGGTATAATAATTCTCTAATAATTATTCTGCATGTACTGTTATATAAAATACATGAGGGAGCCTCTAGAAAAGTGTTTTTAAGTCTTTAATAAAGGTATAATTCCTAGAGTGTGTCTGTGTCATTTTCTTTGATATGTTGTACTCTTGCATTATAGAAATAGTACTGTTGTTTTAAGCGCTGTTAACACACAATTGGGTAGGCCCATATAAATTGGGTAAAGTGGATAAAGGGAGTGCGAGTAGCTTTTAAGCATATTTACAGTCCTCAACACTTGGTTCATGCCCAGCATGTACAGGTTAATCTGGCACATGAGTAGCTTGGTATTGTGTTCCCCAGAAATGTCATTGTGCTGGCAGAAATATAAGGAGCTGTTAACATATAACTTATAATTTCACCTAAACATATCTAGATAAGTATAGGAAAGTAGAGCTGTCAGTGTACTATCTCAGCAGTAGTGTGTATGAGCAACTCACAAAATATATAGCAGTAACATCTGCATCCTGGACAGTTTGTATGTCAGATACAGCCCATGTATATAAAGATCTAGCAAAACCCATTTCACGATTTAAGGACAATTGGGTAGTGTAATAATACATGTAGGGGACATATAACTGCAGTTAATAGGAATGTAGTGTAAACTAGAATGATATATAAGTTGTTAATGGAGCTATCATTTTCCACCCTACTGTATGTGCATAAAAAATGCAATTCCACACCTCAATGGGTATGTCTAATCTCAAAACATTTGTTGGGAGATATGGCCTATTGGTTTATGAATATCTGCATTTATTTCGATGCATGTGCCCTGTTCAAATACCACAATATTGGTGGCCTGTTGCCATCAATTAAACCTGCATGCTGTTGTAATGTCCACGGTTGTTCTATATATGCATGTGTCATGCTTGCTGTTCAACTGTTGGAACTCTGGTGTGTTGGGTTAATGGGAATACTTCTGCATGCTGTTATAACTAATTGGGAATGCTGTTAACCCATATTTTCATTAAATCCTCCTAAACATAAAATGTATGGGAAGGCTGGTCCCAGAGGACCCACCTGTCCCACCTCAGCTGGCGATGAAACCTGGCACCAGCAGGTCCAGTGTCCAGCCTGGGACCTCCTTCTCCATTGGCCCTGTACCACCTTTGGGTGGAAGTGCTGCAGGGGATGGGGCTTGCCCCCCCCCATGCAAGCATGGGTGGAGGAGTGCCACTTATCACCCTCAGAAAGGTCCGGGCTGTGGTGCATAGGGAGATCGAGTGTTCTGTTGCTGATCCACTACGCCAGCTTGAGGCACCAGTGGCATGACTCACGGATGAGCCTGCCCCTCCTATGCAGTCCACAGCACAGCCACCCTCTGGGTTGTGAAGATGCAGTGGTGACTGCCCATGGGTGGGGATCTCAGTTCCACTGTTGCCATCGGTGGGCTCATGGGCTTGCGATTTCCAAACATCCTTCCCCCTCAATCGTGTTCACCCACCACGTGTCATATTCTGCTCCTGTATGCATCTTGTTTGTCTTGTCTGTTTACCTCCCCAACCTACCTCCCCAAATATACCTACTTCCTCTACCCCACATTCCACTCTCACCTGAAAAAAAAAAAGAAAAAAAGGGCAATCATCTCCCCCAAAAAAATTATGCCCAATACATAGCTGCCCATTTTGCACACATGTCAGCTGGACACATAAACTGATATTTAATTGGCAGTACAACATAGTTTGTTGTCCTCACCCCTCTCACAAGGTTGAAGGTTTCATATTTCCCTCCAAATTTATTGCATATGCACAGCTGTTGCTGTTAAAGAAATGGGCAGCAATGGACCTTCCCTACACCCATCCTGCACATCCCAAGCTGTTTTCTCTACTGTCTTTCCTTCTTTGTTCCCCTTTTTCACCACTTTCCTATCTCCCCATTTTCTTTTCTTTTAAAGAAAAGAGTGTGGGAGTTAAGCAGTAGTTAGTGGGTTTGCATGAGTGTAAGCATTGCTAAGCATCACACAATCTCACGCAAACCCGCTTACAACTGCTTAAAAGTGCCTTAGTCACTCTGTATGTCAGGGCCCTTGTTCTGCTCAGCAGCAAAATAAAACACCTCTGCCAGTCTCGAACCTTGTGCACACTAGACTGCATGAAGTACCACTAAGCCACGGTAGACATACAATAAGTTGGTGCTGAAATAAATATATCATGCATCAGAATGAGTTGAATGTAAAGGAAAAATAGGAATGCCATAACACAAATCTTGTTCTGTGGATCTCTACCTGCAGTTGTTGTGGAATTGCATTACATGACTGTGAAAAGAGAATCAGCCATTCTAGCAGGAAATAATGTTACAGCAGCACTTTACAACTCCAACACAGTATCATAGCAGGACGAACACTGGCATATCTGATTAGGGCAGCGGCCGTACTTAATTTTCAGGAATGTCCCTGATTTTGAAACAAATTTTAGCTGTGTCCCTCTGAAAAGTACTGATGTTAGACAGAAAGGTGGGGAATTACAGTTAATGAGTAATGACACTAAGTAAGAGTTAGACACCGCTTGTACTTCAGAAAAGGTGTATTAATCCATATGCTCTGGTTCTCTCAAAGTCTCAACTTAATGTCTTTAATATTTTAAAGATGTACCTCACTTTTACCTACTTTTCCCTGAGTCTGTTCAAATATGTACCTGAGTATTTGAGAGGCCTGGCAGAGGCAGAAACACACAGGCATATCAGCTTTTCTGCTGTTACACACTGTGCAAATAGCTTTGGAAGGAGTTCCAGAAGCATACCCTTATGTAGGAGTACAACACTGAAATGCCAGGGGATGTAGCCATGTACTGGTAGCAACCAACTGTGACAATGCCATTGTTCCAGTGCTGAAAAGACTGGTGTGGTGCACAGACAAAGAATAACAGGCTAACCTCTGGCTACCATATGGATAGGTCCACAGTTGGGAGCTACGTAGGCAGACTACTTGCCTTGATAGACTAACAGGTACACAGCAACCCTTTAAGTCCAGCAAGATAAAATTCACACAATAATACATAATGCTCTCTGTACATCTGCACCCCTCCCCAAATGTACAATATACCTGTGTGTTTAGGGTCTACCAAGGATGTAGGTAGGCATACTCAGTACTGAAATTTGTCCAGTTTTCTTGAGCAGCCTGTGCTAATGTCAACACTAAAAAAGCACAAATTGTTCAGAAGTGAGTAAATTAATATTCACAGTATAGCAGTTCACAAACAGTTCATGTGCCAAAAGAATATATCTCAATAACTACTTTTGTATGGCAGTTAATTGTATAATAAGTCCATACTCCCATGTATCTTGTGTTAGCATTTGGAGGGGAGAGTACAATTCTACACTGACAAGTGTGTACTGGAAGCTGCAATATTCAGGCCTGAGTACAATATTGAAATTACTGGCTACACCCCTGGCTTCAGATATAAGAACTATGCCAACCTTTTGACTTAAACAATGATGTCCACAGCAAACAAGCATGATCCCCATTTTGGAAAGCTGAAAGGGCTACGCCTACCTGAGTTAGCAATTTATAGCATTGGGTTGCTATGACAGTGATTACTGCAATCACCACACAGCAGGCTGCATGCAATTAGCAAATTGTGGCCACCAATTGGTGCAGAGATCATCACATGCACATGTGCAAGTACATATAAAAGCAGGCTGAAATTGCTGCCCACAAACTCAATCACTCTATTGCAGAGACTGAGAGAGAGAGACAGAGAGAGAGAGAGTAAAAAGCAAAAGGAAAATGGAAAATAAATAATACCAACTCATACAAAGGAAAGGTATGTAACAGATATGTATTTACTGGCATGTAGTAGATGTTTTTGAAGAGTACTCTACATAATGTGAACCATTCATATGTGGCAGCAGTACATATCTATGCACAGATGTCCTGCTTAACTACTGCCATGGACAATTCAGTGTGTAGCTGTGTGCAGTGGGACATAACTGTGAAATATGTAGCTCAGCATTAAATATTAAACATCTGATCTATAAACTTATGAACACAAAGATAGCAAATTGACCACAATAAAGGCAAAAAATGTTTTTTTTAGCGCTTTCATCCACTTTTATTACAGTGTGAACTTCTTCAGAAAAGACATGAGCCCTCTCCTTCTCATGTCTTTTAAAGCTCAATACAGGAAGTGATATCATAATTGAATTAATTGAACAATAAAAAGAATAATTGTTAATCAATGAACAGTGTTCTTTTAAAATCCATAACAAATTACTTTAAAACTTTGACATGTAAAATATGACAAACTTTTGCAATGTAAATCGAAAACCTTCTTCAATATGTTGAAATCCTCAACTATAGTGAAAATCATTGCTTGTATGTGTGTGTGTTCACAATGTGAGTGCACCTTTACACTTATACATGCATATAGTGTGAAGAAAACACTCTCACACACACACACACACACACACACACACACACACACACACACACACACACACACACATGTACACACACACATCTCCACGAACTACCCAGTGCAAATACATGCATAACCCACACACACACACACACACACACACACACACACACACACACACACATATACAAACGCATGCGCGCACACACACACACACACACACACACACACACACACACACACAGAACTCATGTGGTGATGTGCACGTACACACTGAAATGTGCATGCACGTATGTATAGCAATTATAGAATTTATGTACAACAACTTCAGTCTATAAATAACTTGTAATGCTAACCTAAACCAATGGTGGTATATTAAACACTACCTATAAACTAAAAAACATGAAATGCACATCACCACATGAGTTATTTGTGTGTGTGTGTGTGTGTGTGTGTGTGTGTGTGTGTGTGTGTGTGCGTGTGTGTGTGTGTTTGCATGTATTTGCACTGGGTAGTTCGTGGAGATGTGTGTGTGTACATGTGTGTGTGTGTGTGTGTGTATGTGTGAGTGTTTTTCTTCACACTATATGCATGTATAAGTGTAAAGGTGCACTCACATTGTGAACACACACACATACAAGCAATGATTTTCACTATAGTTGAGGATTTCAACATATTGAAGAAGGTTTTCGATTTACATTACAAGTTTGTCATATTTTACATGTCAAAGTTTTAAAGTAATTTGTTATGGATTTTAAAAGAACACTGTTCATTGATTAACAATTATTCTTTTTATTGTTCAATTAATTCAATTATGATATCACTTCTTGTATTGAGCTTTAAAAGACATGAGAAGGAGAGGGCTCATGTCTTTTCTGAAGAAGTTCACGCTGTAATAAAAGTGGATGAAAGCGCTAAAAAAACATTTTTTGCCTTTATTGTGGTCACCGCTTCAATTTGCTATCTTTGTGTTCATAAGTTTATACAGTTTGTCGGCTTAGTCCGTTTTTTTCAGTTTCAAACGTTTGGTTTAAGATAGTGAATTGTGTTGCTATGGCCACCGAGGCTTCCTCTCAGGACATTTTATTAGACTTATCGGTCTATCCCTCTTTAGGCGAGGATCGTGCTGAAGAGCAATCACAGCCGAGGGATGTAGACCAGAAATTGATCGACACTATCACGAAGATAGTGTATGGATGTATAAAAGGCAATCTGCAAGGTCCTACGAAGGCTAATGTAGGAGATTTCACTAAACAGCTTAATCCAGTACAAGCGTTAGCATCTGGTGAACGACAAGGTGACGTTTTTCCTGTGAGCCAGGCAGATGAGAATAACATAGTGAATGCTCGGGTCGAGAGCAGTGTATGGAATTATGTGTGTAAAGAAAATACGAACCCTTTCAAGGACACAACTGACAGTATACTGTGCCAAAAACCAAGTGAGTATCACACTGAATTAAATACATGCAAAAAGCTTATGTTTGATGTAGAGTGATTGGTATTCAGGCACGCTACACTCTGCCTTGAAATACAATATTTAACGGAGTGTATACGATGTAATATCGTTCCACAAGGGTTGAGGACAGCAAAATTTTACAATTGTGTTGTTCCAGGGGACGATTTGTGTAATGCTTTAATCAAACTTTACAACGACACTGGTATAGAAATGATGAGAGTTTTGGTCAAGCTTTATGAAGCTGAAGTTGGAAAATTAAGAACTGAGATAAAGAAACTGGATGATAGTATAAAACGTTTTGGTTGTTTTTCGGATTTGGTGACTTTATGTAACAGTATTGAAGCTAGAGCAGATAGGCACCAAGCCACTATTATTAGTAGAAAGCAGAATAAGCTCAAAAGGGATATCAGAGCTTATAACATGAATGAAGCTTATATAAGCACAATAGATAACAATACTGTCCAAACGCAACCTACTATTAGCTCAGTTCATGGATCAACTAATTTAACAACTGAAGGTTCAATTAGGGACAAAGGAGAGTCTTCCTCACACTCAGAGTTGGATTTAAATGTTCAACCCGAGGTAGAAATTACAAATGGACAGACTTTAACTAACAAAACTGTTGGTGTTTCTGTCAAGGAAGGACACATAAACAATTCTAGTTATGCAAAAGTGGTGGGTCAAACCTTTGGGCAGCATGAAGCCCCTTTTCACCAACAGAAATCACAGTGGAAAAGGACTACCAAGTGGTTCAATTCAACACAGCAAAAAGGAAAGGGAAAAGGGAAAAACAAAAAAGAGGTGGTGATTCCACCTTTTTTGGACAATGACTTTTCATTGAATGTTGTTAATTTAAGTGATGTTATTTTGTCTGATGACATTAAGAATATTTTAATGAAAGGTTTCACCTTTATTCCCTCCAATAAGGTGGAACTTGGTAGGTTAATGGTGGATTTTAGATTATTTTTACGTAAATTGAATTTAAAATACATTCTGAAGGATATTAATGACAACAACCAACAAATAGACAAACTACCTGGCAGACCAAGTACTTGTAATCCCCCTCTAGTAAATACACTACAAGTGTTTCAAAGAATGTGTGAAACTGAGTTTAAGAAAATCGAGGCCACTGACGAACAAAATAACCTGTCTGAGGTAGAGAATACAGTTTTGAAACAATTGGCACACAATCCAGAAATTAGAGTAATGAAGGCAGACAAAGGAGGCAAAATCATAGTCATGAACACTTGTGACTATGATACTGGGGTTATGGCAATGTTAAATGATACTGACAACTATCGGAAGGTTACTTTAGAATTTATAAGAATCAGTTTTAGAAGAATAGATACTTTACTGTTTGATATGTTCTGCCAAGGGGAGATAGATAAGCGTGATTATGATTTTCTATTAATAGAACATCCCAAGATGGCTCATTTTTTTGGAATACCAAAGTTACAAATTGATCATGAAAATTTATCTTTTAGGCCCATTGTATCGGCCAGATATTCCAAAACTGAAAACATTTCCATTTGGTTGGATAGTATTCTAAACCTTATAGCACAGAAGGCTGAATTTTTTCTTAGAGATTCATGGCACCTGTTGGAAATTTTAGGTAAAATAGATATCTCATGGAAAGAAATTAATTTTGCCACTTTGGATGTACGCAGCCTTTACACTTCCATCAATCAGGAGGAGGGTGTTGAATTTATGAGGGATTATTTAGTACACAACACAGATTTAAAAGCGGAAAGAGTTAATACTTTATGTTCACTAATGGAAATTGTTCTTGATAATAATTTTTTCTCTTTTAACAAAGTATTATACAAACAAACATCAGGAGTGGCTATGGGGGCTAGGGTGGCACCAGCCTTTGCTAACATAGTTATGGCCAACTGGGAGCAAAGGTGTTTAAAGAGTCACCCTAGTTTCAAAAAAGCAAAACTATATATTAGATATATAGATGATTTGTTTTTCATCTGGAATGGTGAAAAAAGTGAGTTTGACAATATGACTAACGACTTGAACAACACTACAAACTTTATACATTTCAAGTCGAGCGGGTATGGTAAAGACATCAACTCTTTGGATTTGAATTTAAAAATTGATTCTACTATTGGAACAATACAAAGCAAGATTTACAGAAAATCTTAATATTTACATAAGGATAGTCTTCACCCGCAACATATGAAAAAAAGTGTGGTCAAAGGTCAAATGATCCGGTTAAGTAGATTGACATCAAATGATAGCACTTACAAGGAATAACTAATTACATTGAGAAGGATGTTTGTACAGATAGGTTACAAGAACAATTGGGTAAAATAACTTGAGTATGAAGTCAACAAATTAAGGGATAGTGTAGCAAGGCCAATTTTGATGTCTAATGACATCTTAATAGGACCTCCTGCAAGCCTAGTTGATACTCACAGACAGAACCGAAGTGACTTTCACACTGCATTCCCATTACCAATAACTAATGAAATCTGGTACATCAAAAACATTATTGAGAAAAACTGGAGAATTATCATGGGTAACAGGGATTTGGTGGACATTTTGGGAGTCAAACCAAGGTTCACATATAAAACAGTTATTAACATGAAACAGATTCTTGAAACAACAGATTCAAGGACACATGAAGTTAGGGATATTACTACCAGAAAGGGTACCTTTTATTGTAAGGACTGTAGACAGTGTAGGTTCATCAGTAATACTTCATTTGTCACTTTACGACACATGAAAAGGACCTTCTGGGCACGGAAATACTTCAATTGTCATAGTGATCATGTTGTGTATTTGGCTTCATGCATATCATGTGATAGTTATTACGTAGGTAAAACTATCAGAGTTTTGAAACGCAGAATATACGAACATGTATTGGCCATCAAAAATAAGGATAAAAATAATTCCCTAGCAAGACATGCGATGGTTTGCAGTGACTTTAAAAAGTTTGAATTTTTTGTTTTAGATCATGTAGAAAAGGGTCCATTTTTGGGAGACCTTAACACTAAATTAGAGCAAAAAGAAACACTATGGCAACTAATACTAGGGGCAGATTTACCTCCAGGTTTGAATGAGGTCATCAATATGAAATGTTTTTTAGTTTACAGGTAGTGTTTAATATACCACCATTGGTTTAGGTTTAGCATTACAAGTTATTTATAGACTGAAGTTGTTGTACATAAATTCTATAATTGCTATACATACGTGCACGCACATTTCAGTGTGTACACGCACATCACCACATGAGTTCTTTGTGTGTGTGTGTGTGTGTGTGTGTGTGTGTGTGTGTGTGTGTGCACGCGTGCATTTGTATATATGTGTGTGTGTGTGTGTGTGTGTGTGTGTGTGTGTGTGTGTGTGTGTGGGTTTGCATGTATTTGCACTGGGTAGTTCGTGGAGATGTGTGTGTGTACATGTGTGTGTGTGGGTGTTCAGTGTGTGTGTGTGTGTGTGTGTGTGTGTGTGTGTGTGTGTGTTTGTTGGTGCGTGTGTGTTTGTTGGTGCGTGTGTGTTTGTTGGTGTGTGTGTGTGTGTATGTGTGTGTGTGTGTGTATGTGTGTGTGAGAGTGTTTTTCTTCACACTATATGCATGTATAAGTGTAAAGGTGCACTCACATTGTGAACACACACACATACAAGCAATGATTTTCACTATAGTTGAGGATTTCAACATACTGAAGAAGGTTTTCGATTTACATTACAAAAGTTTGTCATATTTTACATGTCAAAGTTTTAAAGTAATTTGTTATGGATTTTAAAAGAACACTGTTCATTGATTAACAATTATTCTTTTTATTGTTCAATTAATTCAATTATGATATCACTTCCTGTATTGAGCTTTAAAAGACATGAGAAGGAGAGGGCTCATGTCTTTTCTGAAGAAGTTCACACTGTAATAAAAGTGGATGAAAGCGCTAAAAAAACATTTTTTGCCTTTATTGTGGTCACCGCTTCAATTTGCTATCTTTGTGTTCATAAGTTTATACAGTTTGTCGGCTTAGTCCGTTTTTTTCAGTTTCAAACATCTGATCTATGTTATCTGTGTTCTGTACAGTAGTGTGTACAATGGCTGTTTGGGGGATTAGCGCAAACATTTATATAAACATGGTTGTGATAGAGTAACACATGCATGATAGTCATATTAAAGTTTAGCTTAGCATTGGCAACTGCTGTACCAGGCTAGTATGCAAATCTAGCATTTGTAGCTATATATACCCCCTCTAATGTTACTGTGTGTTCACATGTGACACCTGTTCATGTTGTAGCAAGGCCCAACCATTCAGCTGTGAGGTCCGGGGACTTACAACAGTGTGGACCTTGTGTGTGTATGGCACACGCATACGGGGAGATATATAAGTGTCATATATATTAACATCTGTATATGTGCATAGAGCAAGGGACATATTGCAACTGTTTGTGAAGGGTGGACATATATATGTTGGTGAAGGTTATGTGCATATTTGTATGTAGGTTTTAGTGTGTGGCAAACAAGACAGCATACAGTGCTGGTATATGACATGTGGTGGTTAAACACTGTGTGTGTTTTGTTCAACTTGCAATATTGCAGCCAGTGAGGCCTGCTAAAGCTACCTGGGCTGAGAACACTTTCAATGTATTTCTCACAAGACTGTGCAATATTATTATATTACTGTATACCTCACATCATTTGTATAATTGATATTCCCATCATGGAAGGTGGGCTGTATATGTGCCTATATGTATATGTACACCAATGGCTGTATATATGTATGTATATATATATACAAACATATGCAATACACAGACCATCTCAAACAAATGTGGCTACACTGTAGTGACCATTGGATAGGCAGAGTTGATACCCATGCACACAACATACACAACTATGTCATACACAGAACATGTTAACATGCTACACATGAAGTATTCACAAACCCTCTGTAAAGTCGCACTCCAGTATCCCAAATGTCATCCACACAGCACACATAATATACCTGAGGGGTAGAAGCCTATCATGGGGCAGTGAAACACATTGCAACACACAAAACATTCATGTTAGGCAATGCTCCTTATTGGCCTTTTTGCAAAGCCGTGTAACAACTGACTGTGAAATGGTGAATGTAGCCATGGTAGTGCAGTTCTGGTACAGCATGATAGGTGCTGGTTTGGGACACATTTGTAGCCTTGAGTGACCACATGATGCTTCATGATGATACTTATGGTACTACACCCCATCCAGTTATTGTAACCACAGTACTACACATAGCTTTCATTGCTATACACCTCAATGTTGTGCGTGTGCAAACATATGCACCTATAAACAATATGCATACCAATCACCATTTGTACAACCAACACATATATGTCTTGTAATGCTATTGAGTGGCTAGGTCATATGACACACATTGGGTATGTGTGATGTTTAAATATGCATTTGTGTTTTAGCATGCCATGTCATGGATGACACTGGCATTTCTACAATATGATCTACACTCACCATAACTACTGTACATTGGCTATGTGGACCAATGGTATTCCATCAATTATACATGCACCACTGATCTTGTGTGTATATACATCATGCATGAGCTAAAAGTGTGTCCACAATTATTTGCTAAAGACACAGAGGCTCTAATCAGAATTGGATATCTATGTGACACACAGATACACATCCAGCCATGGTATGTATACCTGTGAGTGATGGTGCACAGTACATTAAAGAGTTTTTAATACTTGCACAGCAATGTTGTGTCCATGTATACATTGCGTTCCAGGGGGAGGCCAATCACCGAACAACAAAACACATGCATCAAAGCCATGTATACTGTTAGTAACAAGGACTGTCTAAACTTGCACTGCTGTTGAGCAACACATGCCCTCTATGCTGACATGTGTGATATGACTGTTTGGCTTGTGATACTATACTCTACTATCAACTGCTATTGAGTATTTTCTGAGATTGCTGGTGGTGTGTGTGTGTGTGTGTGTGTGTGTGTGTGTCTGCTTTAGTGAGGAGTGCATTTGTGTGCATGTGTTCATGTGTTCTGACATCATGTACAGGTCTTAAAGTGTGTTTCCTGTTTTACTCTCACAGGTGCTGAGGTTGTGCTGGTTCAGTGAAGCAGGGAACCTGATGTCACTGACACAAATAGTGATAATGAGGGTAGGTGTGTTGAGGCACAGCCATGTTTTTCAGGGTCTTTTGTTGGGCCACCAATTGACAGTACACAAGTCTCCACCCCATCCATGCACACAGTCATACTGCCTGTACATCCATCATCACCAATGCCTTAGCAGAGGGACAGTGTACAGTTGGCAATGGCCAGGACAGTGTGGTATCTATGGCACATGCATCAGGACACAGCAGCCATAGCCAGATGTCTTGAATGGTACCACATAGGCAGATATCCAGGGGCTCTCATTAGAGCACTGCTGGTTATCATGCCCTGGGAAGACCTGCCACAACTCTTACAACCACACTCATGTCCCAGGCTGTCATGGAGGCACAGGCATGTATGGAGCAGTACACCAGACAGGGACTAAGGGCACAGAGGGCTCATAACACCTCTTTAAATGACAGTATCCATGACCTAGCAGGTGCCATCCACAATTACACTGAAGTCACTGATAGACATTGGGGTGAGACATTAGATGTCCTCCACAATGTCATGTCCTTGTGTCAGGACAGTGCGGGACAGTTGAGATGTCGACGTGGACGTATGCAAGCAACATCATCAGCTGGCAGTTGCCGTGGACATCCATCAAGTCATAGCCACTCCCGTAGTGCCAGTACCAGCCCCAGCAATGTTGGGGGTGGGCTGTCCATAGACCGTCCTAGAAGACCACGTGCACGTGGCTCTGGCCAGTCCCAGCAGTGACCTGGATCCAGTGTACATATGTCAACCTCTGAGGATAGTACCCAGTCTGGATTAGTACCTGATGCTGTCTGTAGCACCCCTGCCAGGCACAGGTCCCATATCCATGGCCAGAGACGGTGATCTGTAAAGCCTGCCAGATGCAGTCTGTAGCTGTTCCACAAATGCCCGTATATGGCAGCCACATGGTGGAACTGTGTGCATGCAGACACACACACATAAACCAGACACCGAGGGCAAGCACATACCTGCACACATTACATCCACATTGGCCCATAACAGTACTCCTGGCCCTCACACACACACACACACACACACACACACACACACACACACACACACACACACACACACACACACACTCACATGTCAATTGTATGGCTCAATGTAGGCCTCTGGCAAACCAACAACACACCCTGTGCATATGATGAAACCTGTCCCACCTCCTGTCATCTGTAACATTGATGCAGGAACAGGCTAACATGGTGCTGATGCACAGGGTGACTTTATAACAGAATAGCAATGTTAGCATGTTGTCAGCAGTAAAGTGTAATGATATCATTGAAGGTGTAGCTGAGCAGGCATGATGCATTAAAGCTATAATTATCAATGTAGTATTGTTTACAACAGTGTTTATTCCAATTGTGTATTGTCTGCCCATATGCCACTTGGCTGATGTGTGTAGTTTTGTCAGCATGTGTTAGAGACAGTAAGTGTGGAATGTGTGCAGCACAGATTTGCAGGTGTACATTTGTGAACATGGTTGAGGTGCACTGTCTGCATGTACATGCATATTGGACACATGGGCAGGGTGACATGCCCTGTATTAGACAGTGTTAACACTCCATAGTTTCTATTGGTGGCCAGTATGCATTGTACTACACACATTTTGGAACTTGAGTACATGTGTGTGTATGACACGGTTTGACACTGTGCTGTGGGTGATACTGTTACTATCTGTCATTGCTTTGCATTCTGGTAGTATACATAACCTCAACAGCCTGAGCATAAACAATTGTTAGATGATGTCTTGACAACTGACACACAGATGTAGGACACACAGTAACATTTGCAGCCTTCAAGTACTAGTCTATGCCAGTAACCAGTGGTATTCACCTGCACTCAGTCCTGGGACCACTCCTGTTTGGCATATAGCTTTCTTAGGTACAAGAAAACACAGTAGGGATATGTCTGGCCACATTTGGCAATGCATACTGTGGGCTATAATGCATTCTCCAGATGACACACACATCCTCCAAAAGGGTATCATACAGACAGATACCTGGTGTCAAACCCATGCTGTAAAGCTATAAGCCAAATAAAGCATAGTTATCCACTTTTACAAAACATAGTATCCCCAGAGTACCACATAGGTAGTAGTCCCCAAAATGTTGAACAGGTACTGATGCATACATAGAGCCATGTGTTACGTCATCTCTCTTTTGATAATCACATTTCCAAAGGGTTTTGGAAATCCCTCTGTGGATATCATAAGCAATAAGGGGTCTGCATGCATATCCACAAAGGTTGTTGCACACCTATAATAAATAGCCATCTTTGACAGACTTTGCTGCTTTTGAACAAGTTTCATATATACCTCAGGCATAAACCCTCACACGCTATTCAATAGAAACCGTAATGAGTGTATGTGAAATGGATGACGTTGGCCAGGGATCACTGCAATGGCTAGGCTTGTCATAAGCATACAGATGTGACCTAAAGTCTGGAAAGTGGTAGCACACTCTGGCAAAGATAACAGATGTGTTCATGGAGAAACAGGGTTCCCACCTATGAAATAATTGAGGTAACATGTATGTGTATGTATTTGCCACACAGCTACCTTATGTGTAATGCACATAATGTTGTCATTGTGATATGCCATACAGTAGTAAAAGCAAAACCCACATTACATAAACTAACAGATTCACACATGTGGGGCAGACACACAGTGCAGAATTCAAACCCTGACCTAACTACTTTATGATACTAGAACAGTACGCATTAATATGATGCGCTACACACATTATTGTGAGATCGTCTTTCCACAGGTATATTTGTAGGATGGTGACATCATCAGACTTGACAAAGATGAGTATGCCATTTTTAAGGTGTTTCAGTAGTCTTCAAAAAGTGTGCGCCTCTTCAAGGAGAGACACACATACTCTTATACAGTTGGCAAATGGAGGATTCAAACCCCTACCTAGCTACTTCATGATACTAGAAAAGTAGGAATTAACACGACACGCTATATGCATCATTGGGAGTGTTTCCTTCCACAGGTATATTTGTAGGATGGTGACATCATCAGACTTGACAAAGATGAGTACACCACTTTTAAGGTGTTTCAGTAGTCTTCAAAATGGTTGCTCCTCTCCAAGAAGACACACACACACACACTCTCACACAGTTGGCAAGTGCAGGATTCACACCACTGCCTAATGATACTAGAGAAGTACGCATTAACATGATACACTATACACATTACTATGAGTTCTCCATTACACAGGTATATTTGTAGGATGGTGACATCATCAGACTTGACAAAGATGAGTATGCCACTTTTAAGGTGTTTCAGTAGTCTTCAAAAAGGTTGCTCCTCTCCAAGAAGACACACACACTCTCATACAGGTGGCAAGGTTGGGATTCATACCCCTATTTAACTATTTTATGATACTAGAGAAATATACATTAACACAATGCACTACACATATTATTGGGAGTTCTTTTTTCCACAGGTATAGTTGTAGGATGGTGACATCATCAGACTTGGCAAAGATGAGTATGACACTTTTAACGCATTTCAGTAGTCTTCAAAAAGGTTGCTCTTCTCTAAAGAGACACAAACACATGTTCTCATACAATTGGCAAGTGCAGGATTCAAACTCCTACCTAGGTACTTCATGATACTAGAAGAGTACGTATTAACACAACACACTATACACATTACTGAGAGTTTGTTATTCCACAGGTATATTTGTAGGATGGTGACATAATCAGACTTGACACAGATGAGTATACCACTTTTAAGGTGTTTCAGTAGTCTTCAAAAAGGTTGCTCTTCTCCATGGAGACACACACTCTCATACAGTTGGCAAAGTGCAGGATTCAAACCCCTACCTAACTACTTTATGGTGCAAGAGAAGTACACATTACCACGATGCACTATACACATCATTGGAAATTCTGTATTCCACAGGTATATTTGTAGGATGGTGACACCATCAGACTTGACAAAGATGAGTTATACCACTTTTAAGGTGTTTCAGTAGTCTTCAAAAATGCTGTTCCTTTTCAAGGGGACACACACAAACAGTTGTCAAGTACAGGATTCAAACCCCTATATAATGGCCTTTTGATAATACAGCAGTACGCATTTACATGATACCCTATACACATTAATGGGAGCTATCCTTTCCACAGGTATATTTGTAGGATGGTGACATCATCAGACTAGACAAAGTGGGTTACATTAGGTGACATTAAGTGGGCTACATAGAAGGAATTTCTAAGCACTTTGGCAATGTGATCATCAAAGGAGAGTTTACTATCTACCTAGGTCCCCAGGTCCATAACTACATTTTCTGTACATACTGGATTACCACCTATGTGGTAATTTGTGTGCACTTTGTTTTATCCAAAGGGGATGACTATGCATTTTTTGGCATTCTGCTTGAGGGCATTGTTTTGACACCAGATAGCTGTCTCTGTAAGACCCTTCTGGAGGATGTCTGTGTCAGCCGTAGAGTCGATTATGGACCACAGTTACCAGTAATCTGCAAACTTGTTCAGCCATACTCCTCCCATGCTTGCCTGTACCTCTGAGCAGTATCTGCTGAACAGGTGGGGTCCCAGGACCAAGACCTATGGGATGCCATTTGTGACTGGTTTAGAGTCGGACATGGCACCCACAACTCTGAACATGTGTGTTTGATCTGTGAGCCAGTTGGCCACCCATCCTGTGACATAGGTGTTAATGTTCAAGCTGGTAAGCTTGTCCATGATGCCAGAGTGGGGAATGGTGTCAAGGGCCTTAGTGAGGTCCAGGTGGGCTATGCGGATTACTTTCACCTCCATCTGTGTCCTTGGTAACTCTTTCAAAGAAGTCAGCTAGGTTTAGGAGGCAGGATCTGCCTTTAACAAAGCCAAGTTGGGTTGAGTTCAGTGTCTGAATGTTCCCAATGTCTCTGTTATGGGTTCCATGATAATTTGCTGCATAGCCTTGCAGACCAGACTGAGTAGGCCTATAGGGCAATAGTTTCCAGGTTTGGTTGTGGCACCACCTTTGTGGAGCTGGATGACTGTTGCTGTATGCCATTCTTTGGGTACATAGCCTGTGGTAAGGTTGAGTCTGGACAGTGACTGTAGGTGAGGGTGTAGTTCCTTTTGGGGCTGGTGTAAGACACAGCCTGAGACACCATCCAGTCCCATAGATGCTGTGTTATTAGCTTTGGAGAGGGCTGTTTTTACCTGCATGTCCATGAAGTCTAGGGCTCTGCATTCTTCTGGGATGGGCACAGGCCCTTTTGGGGGTGATGGGGGGGGTTGCACTGAACTTGTCCACCAGGATGTTGGCAATGTCAGTTGGTTCAGTGTATTTTTTGCCATTTTGCAGTAGCTGACAGCATATTTGAGAGTTGCCACCTAAATGTTTGGTATAGCTAACGAAAGCTTTGTGGTTGTTATTCTTACATTCCTTGGCAATTTGTCTTTCGAAACTGGCCTTGGGTTATTTTATGAGTGATCATTGTTTCTTCATAATAATGATCAGTGATGCCTTTCCTTTTGTGAAGTTTGCTCTATCATGTGTTCATTTCCTCCTTCTGTTGTATAGCTTATTTATGGGCAATGACCACCAGATTTGTTTCTTAGTTTTGGAGGAGTGTGTCTTGGTTTTATTTGGGATGTCTCAATCCATGCATCCCTGTAGATGCTCATAGAATGCACTTGTAAATGATTCTGCAGATTGTATAGCATTATCCTATAGCAAGGGGGCTTTGGAACTTTCCACTTTGGTCTTGAGAAGTGTGCAGTTTGCTTTTGAAAATTTCTTCACAGTGGTTTCCATGACTGGGGGGGGGGGATGTGGATGTCCAGTGTGATTACTTTATGATATGATATTACCAGTGAGGGGTTTATTTCTGTTGTGGAACACTGGTACCCCATGTTGGTGATGATCTGGTCCAGTATGTTGTCACCTCTAGTGGCCATGGTGACCAGCTGTTCCAGGGCGTTTGAGTTTTTAAACTCTGGGAAGCATTGGGCAAAGGACCCTGTACATGAGTAATTCTGCCAGTCAATGTTTGGGTAGTTGTAATCTCCTCATATAATGGTGTTTGGCAGGAAATTTATATTTTCCACTGTTCTCAGGAATACTGAGTGAGGTTCCTGAGACAAGGTAGGTGATCTGTTGCAGGCTACAATCTGATGAGCAGCTTTGCCTAATGTTAGTTGCACTTGCATGGTCTCCAAGGCCTCACGCTGTGCCACTAACCTGAAGGTGTGGATATCCATAAGGTAAATGGATACACCCTTTCCTTTTGTATTTCACTCTGGCTTTTGGGGGCGAAGATCAGTGGGATTATGAGTGTTTTACGTGGAGCATGTCCAACAGCTCTGTGTTTGACATAGCTTTGTATGTTAGGCAGAGATCACCTCTGAGTAGGCGATATACGAGAGAGTACAGCTGGAGCATTTTGAGACGGTCTGTGTATGGCATGTATTTCAGGCCACTAATGCTCTTTGTGAGGTATTTCTGCAGGCTTTCCAGTTGTTCTAGATGTCTTGTGAGGTACATAGCAAAAGAGGCGTTTTACTCTATTATGGATCTAGTGAGTGATGAGTAGAGGGGAACAGTGTCCTCTTCTATTCTGCATGAGACACCTTTTGTGATGAGGTGTGCCATGTAGAAGGATTTCCTGACTACTGTGGGGATGTGATTATCACAGGTGTGTCCACTGTCCACCTGTGACCCAAGGTCTCTTATCACACTTTCAGTGTTAAGTATATTACCGCCTATGTTGTAGTTCATGGCTACAGAGTTTTTACCAAAGGGGATGGCAATGCACTTTTTGGCATTGAGCTTGAGGCCATGGCTTTGACACCAGGCATCTGTCTCAGTGAGGCCCTTTTGTAGGATGTCCACATCTTTAGTAGTTTCAGTTATGGCTCCTAGTTTGCAGTCATCTGGAAACTTCATTAGCCACAGACCTTCCATGTTAAAGTTTACTTCTGGGAAGTAGATACCAAACAGGACAGGACCCAGGACTGAACCCTATGGTACTGCACTTGGCACTGGTCCAAAGTCATACTTGGAGTCTGCTACTTTCACAGTGTGTGTTCTGTCAGTGAGCCAGTTGGCAACCCATCTTGTGACATGGCAATTTATACCTAGTTTAGTGGGTTTATCTATAATTCTAGAGTGGGGGATGGCATTGAAAGCTGTGGCAAGATCTACATAGTCTGTGTGAACCACCTTACCCTTGTCTACAGTTCTGGTGACTGCTTCAATGATGTCTATCAGGTTTAGGAGACATGATCTGCATTTTACAAACCCAACATGGTTGTGGTCCAGAGTTTGGAGATTACCAATGTCTTTTTTTATAAGTTATATGATGATACATTCCATGGCCTTGCAGAGTAGTCTCATCAGGCTAATGGGGCGCTAGTTCCTGGGGTCCATTGTGTCTCCACCCTTGTGTAGTGGGATAACCATCACTGTGCGCCATTCAGCAGGCACAAAGCATGAGGTGAGGCTATGACTGAACATGGTACGTCGGTGTGGTGCCTGTTTGTTCTGTAGTTTGTGTAGAACACAGTCTGGGAAGTTATCTGGTCCCATGGATGCTGTGTTCCTGGCTTTGGAGAGTGTTTTTTACCTGTGCAGCCCTGATGACAGCAACTTTGCAGTCTTCCGTTATAGAGATGTGCTCTTTCATGGGTGAGAGGGGGGTAAAGTTAGCACTGATCCTATCTGCCAGGATGTTGGCAATATTAGTTGGGTCTGTATATTTAGTGCCATTGTGCTGGAACTCGGAGCAGATCTGAGTGTTGCCATTGAGATTCTTGACATAGCTATAGAATGCTTTGTAGTTGCCTTTAGAATCAGTGTCAATTTTGTTTTTATAACTAGCTTTGGAGGATTTTATCAGGGATCACAGCTGCTTACTGATGTTGACCAGGGAGATCCTCCACTCATGGGATTTTATCCTCTTTTGCAGCATTTTCTTCCTTCTGTTGTGCAGTTTGTTTATGGCAGGGGGAACACCAGATTGGCTTCCTTTTCTTGGAGGATAACGTCTTGGTTCTGTTTGGGATAGCACAATGCATGCAATCATGCAATTGCTTATAAAGTGCAATTGGGAAGGATTCAGTAGTCATAACTGTATTGTCCATCTGCATGGGTGTCCTGCAGTTCAGCACTTCTGTCTTAAGAAACATGAAGTTGGCTTTGGAGACATTTTTTAACATGGTTTCCTTAATGGGGGTGTGGGTCCCGAATGTGGATATGTAGGGTAATTAGCTTATGGTCAGATGGGACCAATGAGGTGCTGATTTCGGGTGTGGAACACTGGTCACGCAGGACAAATCAAATCCTGTAACCAACACAAATAACCACAAAGTGAGCTAAATGCTACTCATTGCCAGAAGTCTCAGCCTCCAGATGCACACACTCGAGGCACTTCTCATCATGGAGGATATTGATATCTGTGCAGTAACAGAAACCTAGTTCAAGGGTTCAGACAGCACACCAGCACTACCAGAATACTTCTCATTCCATACCTTTCAGCATCAGAACCTGGATCATAGCACATAGGGTGGGGATGTATCCATATTCATCAAGGATACCTACACCTCTCTATACATGCTCTCTACAGGATACATACCCAGCACAGCAATGTTCTTCACTCTCCACAGGGTTGGGGCCACAAAACACCCTTGGCATTCATGCTCTATGAGCCTGATGAGTGTGTTTTGCAAGGCAATGGAGCCAATCATAATGAAAGTCAACAATACAGAGATTGGAAACCTTCACACAGTTGAGCACACCCAGTTTGGCTTCATCAAATGCAGACCACGTCTCCTGAACTAGGAGGATTTCTTTGACAGTTACCCAGGCTACAGATGATTGAAATCAGCTCAACACAGCCTATCTATACCTCACTAAGGCCTTTGACACCATTCCCCAGTCAGGTATCATAGATGAACTCACCAACCTGGCCATGAATCCATACATTACAAGATGGATTGTAAACTGGCTCACAGATATATCCCACACATTGAGTTGCTGGCTACATGTAAGACTCTACACTGGTAATGACTGGTGTCCCCCAGGATTCAGTCCTGGGGTCCCTCCTGTTTGGTACAAACTTCTCAAATGTACATGTCAACACAGTAGGGTTGAGGTTGACTAACTTTGCTGGGAACTGTAAAGTGTTTGCCATAATAGATTCCCCAGACGACAGACATATTCTCCACAAGGGACTCTGAGACAGATGTGGGGTGTCAGAATCATGGCCTCAAGCTCACTGTGGAGGAATGCATAGTGATCCTCTTTGTGGAAAACAAAATACCCACAAACTACCACATAGGTGTTACCCCCTTAAAAATGACAAGGTGATAAGGGATCAGGGGACACAAGTAGATAGTCATCTTTCCTTTGACAACCATGTTGCCAAAGTGATTGGGAGATCCTATGTGGCCCACCTAATCAACAAAGGGTTTGCATTAGGATCCAAAGATGTAGTGTTGGCACTCTACTCTTACGTCATCAGACCCATCATTGAGTACAGTGCACCATTTTGGATGTACTCGACTTAGCATATCCAGCAGCTGTAGAGACCACATAGATACCTCACCAAGAGGATTACTGGCCTCAAACACTTGTGTTATGCAACACAATTGGTAAAACTAAATCTGTTCTTTGTTGCATACCGCCTACTCAGAGGCACACTCTGCCTAACATACAGAGCCATGTCCAGCACATAACTGTTGAACATGCTCCATCTACAGATAACAACACTGAGTCACCCTACACATTCCAGGGATATGAACCTCATCACAACGATGAATACAAAATGCTGGTGGGATAGAGTACCATCCCAGACACTTGACTTACTGTTAAACAGAGTCCCAATGTACATCAGACAGAACCCCTCGCTGACACTCTTCAATTGGAACCTTGATGAGTGGATGGGAAACAGATAATTCATGCCAGGCATCAAATCAGCAGCCCCACTAGAAAGGGGCTTAGGGTACTAACTATTAGAACTAGTCCTTGTGAGACTACCCAATGGTGTGGTGAAAGCTGCACAACTTGCATAGGCTGATATATGCCTTCGTGGAGATAGACTACTACATACCTATGAACCTATGTGACAGGTGCATATCTACAGATAGTAGATGTGTACTTCATTGTACAGTCATATTGTACAGCAGGCACATGGACCACATACACTGTAATGTTTACAGATACTGGTGGCTGTTATGTACAGTGGGAGAGATGTGCACCTCGTGTCTTTTGTGCCATTGGGATGTGTGCTGGGCGGGACAGTCCTGGATAGCTCCCTGTCATGGTCACCCTCTTACACACATGTCTGCCCATCTATCTTTGGCTTATTATACTGTGTTCCTATATATATATATATATATATATATATATATATATAGAGGTACATATGTAGGTAATAGGCTAGCTGCCTGAATGCATATATTAGTATGGCCAGAGTGTGCAGCTATCACCACCCATGGAGTTAGTTCCCTAGGCCTCTGTGTAGTAGAGCTGATGAAGTGATCCATGGTGTGACAGTTCAGTTTCACATACACTCATCAAGGCTCCTCTGGAAGAGTGTCAGTGAGGATCTCGGCTTAATGTCAGTTGGGAGCCTGTTGCAAAGCAAGGGAAGTCTGTGAGTTAGTAATGTATCCCTCCAACATGTTCTATTTAATGTTGTCATGATATCCCCAGAGCATGTGGTACAGTGAGCTTAGGTTTACTTCAGATAGCGCATGTGCATTAGTTCTGCATTGGACATGGACCTGTCTGTTGGGCAGAGATCTCCTGAGTAGACAGTATGCACCAGAGTACAGATTGAGTTAAATTCAGTTTTGTTGCAAGGGGCTACTGTTTGAGGCCAGTAATCCTCTTATTGAGGTACTTAAGTGGTCTTTCCAGCTGCTGAAGGTGCCTAGTCAGATTCATCAGAAGTGTGTTGTGGTACTCTCTGATGGGTCTGATGACTGATGAGTAGAGGGAACCTCCTTTGACCTACATGCAAAAATCTTGGTAGTTTGTGGGAACACATAGCATGATTTTCTAACCACTTTGTGAATGTTTTTATGGAAGTAGAGATGACTATCCACATGTGTCCATAGATCCCTTATTATCACCTCCATATTTAGGGTGTTGGCACCTATGTGGTATTTGTATGGCTGTAGCTCGAGGCCATAATTTTGATACCACATCTGTCTGAGACCCTTTTTAAGGATGTCTCTATTGTCCCAAACATCGATTATGACAACTTTTTTGCAGTCATCCACAAACTTTGCTAAACATAGCCCTCATGTGTTTGACTGTATTTCTGAAAAGTATACACCAGACAGGAGGGGTCCCAGCACTGAGCCATGGGGGACAGTGGTTGTTACCAGCTTGAACAGGAGACCACAATTCTTACCTTATGGGATCTATCTGTGCCCCAGTTGGCAATCCATCAGATGACATACATATTTATGCACAGGTTGTTGATTTTGTGGATACAGCATGTGTCTGGGATGTTGGAAAAGGGCTTTTCAATGTTGATGTGGGACATGTGTAGCTCATTTCATTGATGTATGTCCTGGGTGACTGCCTTGAAAACAGTCTAGCAGGTTTGGGAACCATGATCTGCCCCTGACAAAACCAAAATGGGTAGGGTTGGGTGTTTCTAGGCTCCCAATAGCTCTGTTTATGAATTCCATCATGATGGACTCTATGGTCTTGAAGATCAGGCTTAGTAGTTTAGTAGGTTTATAAGGCAATAGTTCCCATGGTCTGTTGTGCACCAACACTTGTGGAGTGTGCCAGATGTTGCTGTAACCCATTCAACAGTTTCATATCCTGTACAGAGGGTGAGTCTCAACAGACTGTTCAGGTGCAGGGTCTGTTTGTTTTGGAGTTCACATATGACACAGCTAGGGAAACCATGTCATCCCATAGACGCCGTGTTTTTAGGTTTGGAAAGAGCTGTTTATCCATTGTATATGTGATTTCTGGGTTTTTACAATCTCCAGGTATGATAATGGGCCCTTTTGTCAGTGAGAGGGGGGTAAATATGTATGAACCTGTCTGACAAGATGTTGGCAATGTCAGTCATGTACATGTATTAATTTACAGTTTGCACTGACTCAGAACATTTATGAGTTTACATTGATATTTTTGACATAGCGAACAGCCTGTTCAGGTGCAGGATCTGTTTGTTTTGGAGTTCACATATGACACAGCTAGGGAAACCATGTCATCCCATAGACGCCGTGTTTTTAGGTTTGGAAAGAGCTGTTTATCCATTGTATATGTGATTTCTGGGTTTTCACAATCTCCAGGTATGATAATGGGCCCTTTTGTCAGTGAGAGGGGGGTAAATATGTATGAACCTGTCTGACAAGATGTTGGCAATGTCAGTCATGTACATGTATTAATTTACAGTTTGCACTGACTCAGAACATTTATGAGTTTACATTGATATTTTTGACATAGCGAAAGAAAGCTTCATGGTTCTCTTTGGACTCTTTGACAATATTTTTGCCAGAACATAGATTGGATAATGTTAGGAGTGCTCATTGTTTATTGATGATACTGATCGGAGATTTATTGATCTTCTTTGAATTTTCACTTTCTTTGAACAACTTAAGTACTTGTAGTACATAGTTTGATTATGACAGGAGTCCAATATATTATATGGGTCTGTTTTCATATAACTGTGTGCACAAGTCAGGATTGGTGGATAGTGGCAAGTTTCTGGGGTAAGAACTGCAACTGCCAGATATGTGTGGCCCACTGCTGTACTCAGACATGGCGTGTGTGAGCATGCTCAGTATGACCTTTCAGTATGTTGTTGACTGACATTTGATTTGTTTGTTTAAGTGTGTGAGCATGCCCAGTATGGACATATATACTATATGTGTGTGAAAAATCAAGTTGGTTTTTACTTCAGGGCTCACCTTTGTGTTGTACATCGACAGGAAGCACACTGTGCCTGCAGGGCTTCCATGAGTCACTTTGCATAGACTTATCAACATTTGTACATAAAGGGGGGACAGCTATTAGTTGTACATTTCTACCTTGGGGGCACACCTGATTGTTACTGTGGGTGTACACAGGATTAGGGGTTCACATGACACTTATACATATTTGCTAGGCCTGCACTGCTATGTCAGGTACTCCATTTCAGTCTGTACTGTTGCCTATCATACTGGCTTGAGGTATACTACTGTACTACAGATCTTAGCTTCCAATTTCATGTATATTAGTTTGTGACTTCATAGCCTACACAACCCACATCACACTGCCTGGCCTGATGTTTTCTGTCTGCATAGGCCTGGGGGGAAGTTACTCATATGCCTCTTCAGAGGGCATGATACAGCATTTGTTTGTGTTTGCGTTAGTCTACAATTGTCCTTCTGTGTCTGTGCCTGTGAAATGCTGTCATGGCTTAGTGGTTCAATACTGTGATTATAGTGCACAGTATCCTGAGTTTGAGCCCTGTCACTGCTTTATATTTTCCTGCTGGGCAGACCAGACTGCTTAAGGAACAATAAAGCAGGTGTGAGCGTGTTTACCTGACTTTGCTCAACTTTGCCCAACCTTGCCCAAAATTGCTCAACTTTGCCTGATGTTGAGCTAGTTAGCGCAGTGCACAGCTCTGTGCAATTGTGTTTAAATATGCTGAATAGTGGTAAAATGTACTTAACAGTGCTTTATATTGCTGAAAATAGGGCAATCATGCCTCAGGTGGTGCTGAAGAGGTGCCTATGTTGGATGCACATAGTACACTCCCTATACATATTTGACAACAGGTAGTGTCAAGTTAGGCATCCCTTTTATTGTATGTGCTAGTCAGAGAGAGGTGTCATTTCCAGGGTTCCTACAGAGTCAGTGTGTGTGCTATGCGTTGCCTCTTTGCCAAGGCCAGGGCATATTGGACACACCTCCCTCTGCCTACTGGGGCAGGCTCAGGTTGTTCATCCTCAGAGTCACGCTGTGCCTGTGCAGACCTTGGCAATGGTGGGGGGCTGTTTGATCCTGCCCCATGCTGTTCCTGCTGCAGCTGTTTTTGCAGGATCATATTGTGTAGCATGGCACATACCATGACAATTTGAGTACATGTAGCTGGTGAGTACTGCAAGGCTCCACCAGATGTGTCCAGGCACCGGAACCATGATTTGAGCATCCCAAACACATGCTCAATAATGTTTCTTGTTTGTGAGTGTGCCTCATTATGGAGTACTTGTTCGGGTGTGTGTGCATTTCTGATGGGTATCAGCCACTGCTCCAGTGCGTATCCAGCATCCCCCACTAGGTGACCATCAGGGATGACCATCTGGTACAGCTGTGTCAGATGCCAGATGTGGGAATTGTGATAGCTTCCAGGGCAGCCAGCACACACATTCATTATTATTCCCTGGGCATCGCACACAACCTGGCAGTTGATGGAGGGGAAGCCCTTGCAGTTGATGTAGACCCTACCCCGCTCACCGGGTGGTACTTTGATGTGTATGTGCGTGCAGTCTATTGCACCCACTACCTCAGGATATTCTGCTGTTTGGTGGAAAAGATGCATATTACTGGCCAATGCCTCATGGGAATTGGGGAAATATACATGGTCACCGAAATGTGCTGATATGGCATTCAGGAACTGGTGCAGTACCCTGGATGCTGATGCCTGTGAAACCCCCATCATATCACCAGTTGGTCTCTGGAAGGTACCTGTAGCTTGTATTCATAGGCGAACACATACCTTGGCATCCACTGGGTTGGGTTCCCCTCTCTTGGTTCTGTGTGTGAGGCATGGATGGCACAGCTCAACAATTTGCTGCAGGAGGTCTCTGTCCACTCTATAGTACTCCACTATCTCCAGCTCATGTAGCCCCTGGTAGGTTACCTTGGGTCTGTACACTCTTCTCCGTCTCCTCACTGTGGGTTGGTCAGCAGCATTCACAACATCATCACCCTCAGCATCTTGCACATGTTGGTTTATGATAGCAATAGCAGCCCCTAACATTTTGTCTGACTTAAGCTTTTCAAGTTTTCACTCTTTGTATACTGCAGTGTTGCAGAGTTCTTGGGAAAAAACAGGGTAGACTGCTGTTTGCAAAGTTTAAAGGGCTGGGCTGGGCTAGTCTACTGCCTGTGTAATTGGCTGATTCTGATATATTTCATGTGGCAGCTCTGCTAGTTCTCCTTGGTTAACTTCTTACTACTTATTTTCCTTCCTTTTCCCTTTCTGTTTCTGCCCAGGGCAGCGCTGCACAAACAAGTGCAAACACGTGCACATGGGTGCACACGCTGTGTGTCCGTTTGCAAGAAATTTCAGATATATCCATGGCATATGCCTTTGGTTTCTTGTTTTCAGCTAGAACAACTGTAGACACGCCTCTTGCAATCCTGAGCAGCTCAGGGCAAACACAAGCCACTGTGCTCCAATAAGCTTACAGTCTTCCAGACATACCCACTCATGATGTCACCTATCCTCTACTCTACTTCTCCCCTACTCTTACACTTACACTCTTGGGACATGGCTCACATGCCGGCGAAAATTGGGATTCACTATCCTTATCCTCATTTGCATTGGATTGCCTACTAATACTTGGTTACATCTCTCACACTGAGCTTACCCCCTTAGCAACCACTACTCAGTGGCCATGTTGTTTTCAGCCTGCCATTCACCTGCATGACAGAATAAGCTTTTTAGTGAAAATGCCCATTTTTGGCTATTTTTCAATTTTTTTTCATTTTATTTAAAGTGCCGCACGTTTGCGCGGTGCTGCACTACGCTTAAACATAAGCAATCGGGGAAAAAATAGATTTTAAGGATTTACAACATATGCAAACGCCAATGGCCTTATATTTGGCCATTGGCATGCTTAATCAACTAGATGCATGGAAAGTTATTAAAGCAAAACATCTGAGAATAGAACCCACAGATAGACCGCATGAAAAATAGCCAAGGCTAATACACCTTGGTTGTGCCATCACACCTCTCTCTCTCTCTCTCTCTCTCTCTCTCTCTCTCAGACCATTTTAATTTCATCTCTCTGTATCTTCCTATCCTGTCTTTCATGTCCGCTTAAATGCAATAAAGTTTTTTATGCTGCATTAAGTTTACTCTATGCACTATATTGGTGTCAGTATTTAATTATGTACAATACTATACTTTTCAAGGCATGCAGAACAAAAGTTTTGCTCTTCAAGTTTTACTGATTACCATGTAGATTGTAAGCAAGGTTATATGACATCAGTGTTAACACAGCAGCATGGGGGCAAGCAACACCCTATTGCTTATTATTCATCACAACTGGACCCAGTGGCACGGTCTTTACCTCACTGTGTACAAGCAGTAGTTGCAGCTGCAATGGCAGTACATGCTTCGGCCTCAGTAGTGTTGTTCCACCCTCTCACATTGAGAGTGCCTCATGCAGTCGCAATTATTTTACTGCAAGAGAAGGTAGCATATCTTTCCCCTGCTAGGCATCTTTCCTGTATGACTATACTGTTGAGCCAACCTCATATGACGATTGAACGATGTACAACTTTGAACCCTTCTACCTTGCTCCCAACCCCTGCAGATGGCACACCACACAGCTGCCTGCAGGTGATTGAGCAAAAGACACTGCCTAGAAAAGATCTTATGGATGTTACCTTGGATGACGCCGAGGTGACATACTACGTGGATGGCTCGTGCAAAAGGGGTCCTGCAGGACAGAACCTAGTAGGATATGCAGTAGTTTCTGATACTGACATTATAGAAGTGAAATCTTTACCACATAATTTATCTGCACAGGCAGCAGAATTGATTGCCTTGACACGGGCATGTACCTTAGCAATGGGTAAATGTATGAACATTTTTACTGACAGCCAGTATGCTTTTTCTACTGTACATGTTTTTGCGCAACAGTGGAAAAATCGAGGAATGATAACATCTACTGGCAAACCAATTAATCATGCACAGTTTATTTTAGATCTTTTAGAATTTATTCAGTTACCTCAGAAAGTAGCTGTTTGTAAATGCACAGCTCATACCAAACTACAGGATATGATTTCAAAAGGTAATGCAAGGGCTGATACAGCTGCAAAGCAGGCAGCTTCAGAAGCATTTCTTTTGAATGAGGAATTACAACCCTCTGAGATTTTAGACTTAGAAATGTTAAAGACAATGCAGACACTTACTACGTAAGCTGAAATACAAAGATGGATAAAATGAGGAGCAATTCTTGAAAAGGTGCTGTACATCTCTAAAGAAAGAAAACTGATATTACCATCTAATTTGTTTAGATATGCAGCTTTGTTGAGCCATGGGCAGTGCCATGTCTCAACAGGGGGGATGGTACAGCTGGTGAACCAAGTGTTCACGACGTACAGATTTACAAACTACTCTAAACAAGTTTGTTTGTTATGCCACATTTGTAATAAACATTATGCACAAGGGGTGTTAAAGCCCAAGCAAGGGAGTTTTCCTACACCACCATATCCATTTCATACTATCTGTATGGATTTCATAGAGTTGAATAAATGTGAAAATAAGAAGTATTGTCTTGTCATTGTAGATATGTTTTCCAGATGGGTGGAAGCCTTTCCGACTAAAAATCCAGATGCTATGACTGTGGCCAAAGTTCTTGTTAAAGAAATCATCCCTAGATTCGGCATTCCAGAAAGGATCTACAGTGACAACAGCACAAACTTCGTAAATCAGACCATACAACAGTTAAGTAGACATTTTGGTATTTCTCTGTAAAATCATTGTGCGTATCACCCTCAATCTGCAGGGCTAGTAGAGAGGCATAATTGGATTTTAAAAAAGTAAGCTAAGAAAATTAATAATGGAAACACAGAGAAACTGGGTGTACTGTCTGCCCCTGGCACTGTTGAGCATGAGAACTTTTCCAAATGCAAAAGGATTGACTCCTTTCGAAAAACTCTTTGGAAGGGCTTATTATATACCTCAGTGGAAATCTCTCATGCCCGCAGACCAGGAAGCTCACAGTACATTAGCTGAGTATATGTGAAACCTTTTAAATTCTAAACATTTGTTGCAGTTAAATTCCATTTCAGATAAAGAACGAACCAGACCATCAGAAGTGGCAGTGCGCCCTGGAGCGTGGCTCATTCTGAAAATAGTTAATAAGAAGAATTGGGCATCTCCAAAGTGGGAAGGTCCATACCAAGTGCTTTTGTCAACACCCACTGCAGTCAAAATCACGGACCGTGCCTCCTGGATCCACCTGATGCACTGTAAATTAGTTGATAACTTTAAACTGGACAAAAATCTTGTTACATGCCATTTCCACTCTCAAATTGGTGACTGATGAACTGAATGCTATGAGAACTGTAGTGCTTCAGAATCGCATGGCTCTCAACTTCACCCTAACGGCGAGAGGTGGTACTTGTGCTTTAATCCAAGAAGAATGCTGTTCATATATTCCTGACCATAAACACGAGATAGACAATCATCTTGAGGTAATCCAGCAAGTGTCGGCCATGACCAAACCAGGCTCAAACCCACTGATGGACTTTTTCCAGAAATGGTTTGGGGGGTGGGGTACCATCCTAATGAACATCCTGATTGCCATTTGTGTAGGTATGCTCCTACTGGGAGTATGTGTTTGTTGCGGTATTCTGTGCATGAAAAGACTGATTAAAGACCTTGTAGACATGTCAGTCTCTGAAACCTTATATCAAAGTACTGAGTTTGAAGAACTGTTAAAAGACTGAGAATGTTCTCATAAGTTTAAACTGAATGACTCTCTTAACTGCAAATCCTGAGTGGAAGAGGTTAGGAGAAGAAAACAAACTGTTTATGCTTATTTTGAAAGTAGACTAAAAGTATTAAAAGGGGGGAAATTTCAGAAAGATATGTATTAATGTGTGTATTAGTAATATGCTTAGTGCATTTAGAGCTTGAAAAGGGTTAACACATTTATTCTATTTCATACTGCATAAATCTGTACAAACTGCAGATGCTTTCTGACCTTGTATTGTTAGCTAAAATCTTGCTTGTGCCTTGGAAATTTACTGAGAAGCAGGTGATTTCTGTTTGCATTGGGAAAATAATGAATAGAACAGTACTACTTGTATGAAGCTTAGACAAGAATTCCGTTTTGTGCTGTGAGGAAAATACACAGCTGTAAAAGTTACAGATAATTAGGACAAAGCCAGTTTGAAAATATGAACTGCAATCAGCATTTGCTTGTATCTGAATTAGAAGAGTACCTTGAAAAGTAACACTGTACAATAGAGGCTTGTAAATGGATTAATGGTCACCAAGGCCAGGTTGTTTTTCTCAAAAGTTTATCACAAATCTAGTCATGTCAGCAGAAAATCTGAGCAACATCTGCTGTAGAACAATGCTAAAAGTTGTGTTTGATTACGTCAGCTTAGAAGGCCATGGGCCGGATTCACGATGGCTTGCACGGAATCTAAGAGTAGTGTAAGACTCCATGCAGCCATCATGTCCAACGAGCGATCCACAAACAGCCTGCAGGGGCGTGTAAGAGAGCTCCTAAAATTGCTCTTACACGGACAAGGCTTGGATATGCAAATTATCTCACTTGCAGCTGAAAGGCATACAAATGAGGTAATTTTACGATCCAGGAAGCACAAACCTGTCCGTGTAAGAGCCGTGTTATCTGCAGAAATGTACTCAGTTGACAACTGAGTGCCGTTCTGCAAATAGCACAATGGAGCCTTGTCAGCTCCAAATAAAGGTTGCATATGTTCCAAAAAGCATGCCAATGGCCAAATATGTGGCCACTGGCAACGTACCTCCATGCAAAATTAAAATAAAAATGTTTTTTTTTTCGTAGCGCAGCGCCGCGCAAACGGGCTGCGCTAAAAAAAAACAAAAAAAAGAAATCAACAGAAATATATTTAAAACCCATAAACGTGGGTGTTATGCAAACCATCAATATACAATGTAAGGGAATAGCAGGCTGAAAACAACATGGCCACCGAGAAGGGTTGCTAAGGGGGGAAGCTCAGTGTAAGAAATGTAACTAAGCATTAGTAGGCAATCCTATGCAAATGAGTGTTAGGATAGTGAATCACACTTTTACATAGCATATGAGCACATTCCCTGGAGTGTAGGAGTAGGATAAGGGGCAGTAACAGAGTAGGAGATAGGTGACATCACAGGGGGGTATGTATGAAAGAAATGAAGCTCATTGGAGCAGAGTGGGATGTGAAAGCTGTCAGTTAGACATGATGGAAAGAGGTGTGTCAACAGGTAGACATGGGAAAGCCAAGAAATGGAAGGTGTACACTATGGATAACACCAAAGTTTCTTGATGAGCGTGCATGTGCTCGTGTGTGTGCTGGGAAGCCCGAGTAAGATGGAGTCACGCGTGTAAGCATGAGTGCACGCGTTTACTCCGGAGTAAGCATGTAGAAGCCTGTTTAAATACCTGTAAGCGCATTTGCGCTGGTGTGCGTGCGTTTTAACCTGAATAAGCAAGTTGTAGTCCATCTAAGCATGGGTGCGCGCATGTTAGCTGCTGTGCGTGTGTTTTCCCTTGTATGCACATTGCTCCCCCCTGAGGAAACAGAGAAGAAAAAGGAAGCACAACAAATTGTAGGAAGCTACCAGGTACTAGCATAGCTAGCAGGTGAAAACAATCAGAATCAGGCAGTTACACAGGCAGAACAGTAACCCAGCCCAGCACTGAAAACTCTGCAAACAACAGTGCAGTATGTTTCTCTCAACAGACACTGCAACACTGGAGTAAGCTACTAGAAGTGAAAACTGAAAAAGCTTCACTCAGACAAAAAATGCTAGGTGCTGCCATAGCTGTTATAAGGTGACATATGCAACATGCTGAGGGTGGTGACAATGCAAATGCTGCCAGACAACCCACAGTGAGGAGACGGAGAAGAGTGTACAGGCCCAGGGTCACCTACCAGGGGTTACATGAGCTGGAGATAGTGGAGCACTATAGAGTGGACAGAGACCTCCTGCAGCAAATTGTTGAGCTGTGCTGGCCACACCTCACACACAGAACCAACAGATGGGAACCCATCCCAGTGGAAACCAAGGTATGTGTTGGCCTAAGAATACTAGCAACAGGTACCTTCCAGAGACCAACTGGTGATATGATGGGGTTATCACAGGCATCAGCATCCAGGGTACTGCACCAGATCCTGGATGCCATGTCAGCACATGTCGGTGATCATGTATATTTCCCCAATTCCCGTGAGGTATTGGCCAGCAATATGCATCTCTTCCAGCAAATAGCGAAATACCTTCAAAGCACCAGCCGGTGAGTGGGGTAGGGCCTACATTAACTGCAAGGGTTTCCACTCCATCAACTGCCAGGTTGTGTGTGATGCCCAGGGCATAATAATGAATGTGTGTGCTGGCTGCCCTGGAAGCTACCATGACTCCCATATCTGGCATCTGATGCAGCTGTACCAGACATTTGCCAATGGGGACATCCGACATGGTCACCTACTGGGGGATGCTGGCTATGCACTGGAGCTGTGGCTGATGACACCCATCAGAAATGCACACACACTTGGAACAGGAATGCCATAATGAGGCACACGCCCAAACACATAATGTAATAGAGCGTGTGTTTGGGCTGCTCAAGTCATGGTTCCGGTGCTTGGGCACATCTGGTGGAGCCTTACAATACTCACCAACTACATGTACCCAAATTGTCATGGTATGTGCTATGCTACATAATATGATTCTGTGAAAACAGCTGCAGCAGGACCAGCATAGGCCCGGCCCAAACAGCCCCCCACCATTGCCAAGGCCATCACAGGCAGAGCGTGACTCGGAGGAGGAACAACCTGAGCCTGCCCCAGTAGGCAGAAGGAGGCGTGCCCACTATGCCTTGGCCTTGGCAAAGAGGCAACGCATAGCACATACACTGGTTCAGTAGGAACCCTGGAAATGATACCTCTCTCTGACTCACACATATTGTAAAAGGGATGCCTAAGTTGACACAACTTGCTTTCAAACATGTACAGGGAGTGTATCCAACATAGGCAGCCCTGTAGCACCACCTGAGGCATGATTGCCATGTGTTAAGCAATGTAACACCATGTAGTATATGCAAACTTGATGATCCTGAGTAACATCCTACCCTCACCAAGCATGATGCCACAATATGAAGACAAGATTATCAATTACAACAATTGGCTTAAGTATTGTTGTTAGTCAAAGGGGATCCAATGCCTGTCAGCCTGGGATGACATGCTGAGCAAGACACGATGCTCCGCTAGGGATGGCTTGTACCTATCACCCCTGGCCTTTTGGATACTGGCAAAGGCTGTTGTCACCCCCATAGTGCCTTGAATAGGTAAGGCTCAAAACACAACCCCACCTCCATAGGTATCACAAGGGACATGAAACTAGAAGTAATGCTACCCAATGCCAGAAGTCTAAACTGCAAGATGCATGCAGTCCAAACTCTCATCAGCATGGAGAATGTTGATACCTGTGCAGTAACAGAAACCTGGTTCAAGGCTCACAAGAGCACTCTAGCACTACCAGGTTACACCTCAGCTTTACAGCCACAAAACATGGAACAAACTACAAAAGGAGGGTGAGTATCAATAATTGTCAAGGATACCCACACCCCAGGTTGGTGCCACAGCATGAAGCAGCACAGACTATCCACGTGCTAATAACAGTGGCTAAAACTGCCTCCCAGTTTATAGCCTGCTACACACCACCCTCCTAAATCCAGGAACCCCACTTGGCCTACTTAAGAACACATGAAAATATGAAGGTCTCTCCAAACAACATTATATTGGTGACTGCAACTACCCAAACATAGACTGGGGGCATTATTCTAGCTCCAACACCCTAGGCCAAAGGTTCCTAGAATTCATAAACCAAAATGCTATGGAACAACTTGTCACCACTCCCACAAGAGGGGTAAACATACTGGACCTGATAATCACCAACATGGGGACTCTATGGCCAAGACGAGAAGTGTATCCCTCACTGGTAAGATCAGACCATAGAGTAATCTCACTGGATATTCACATCCTGACCCCAGTCCCTGGCCAGAAAACCACAGTGAAAAACATGTGTAAAGCAAATAATGCACTCCTCCAAAATGAGGTGGAATCCATCAAATCCCTTGTGCCTGTGGAAAATATGGCCCAGACCTCAGAACCCTTTATAAATGCATGCTATGAACACCTTCAGGAATGCATGGATTATGCAATCCCAAATAAAACCAAGCCCCAATCCTCCAAAGGCAGGCATCCTGTCTGGTGGACCCCAGCCATCAATAAACCATGCAAGAGAAGGTGGAAGCTACTACATGATAGAGCAAAACCCAAAAAGAGAAGGCATCACTGATCAGTATTATGACAAAAAACTATGGCCATACATAAAATCCTCTAAGGCCAGCTATGAGATAGAAATTGTACAGGACACTAAGGATAATCACAAGGCTTTACTGATGGTAGGAACCTGGGTGGGAATTCCCAGATATGCTCAGAATTAGTCCAAAATGAAAAACAATACACCAAACCCACAGACATTGCCAACATCCTTGCTGACAGGTTCAGTGCAAACCTCTCCCCCCCCTCCCCACCAAAAGGGCAAATATCTATCCCAGCAGAGTGCTTTCCCCCTGACATCTCAGATGCTCAGGTAAGAGCTGTCCTCTCCAAAGCAAAAAACACAGCATCAATGGGACCAGACAGTGTCCCAGGCTGCGTCCTACATGAACTCCAAGAAGAGCTAAACCCAAACATAAAACTACTGTTCAATCTCAGCCTTACTACAGGATATGTATCCAGAGAGTGGCGTACAGCAACAGTGGTCCCTCTCCACAAAGGTGGTGCCTCAACAGATCCTGGAAACTATTGCCCCATAGGCCTGCCTAACTTGATCTGCAAAGCTATGGAAAGGATCATCATGTACCTCATAAATAAAGATATTGGGGACCTACAGACATTGGATCCTACCCAGTTTGGCTTTGTTTAGGGCAGATCCTGCCTCTTAAACCTGGTTGATTTCTTTGAAACAGTCACCAAGGCCATTGACGAGGAGAAGGTGGTCCACACAGCCTACCTGGACCTCGCAAAAGCCTTCGATACAATACCCCACTCGGGCATTATAGATAAGCTCACCAGCTTAAATATAAACCCCTATGTCACTAGATGGGTTGCAAACTGGCTCAAGGACAGAACCCACATGGTTAGAATTGCTGGAGCCATGTCGGACTCCAAACCAGTTACAAGTGGCATCCCACAAGGCTCAGTCCTGGGACCTCTCTTGTTCGGTATATATTTCGCGGAGGTACAGGCCAACACGGAAGGACTGTGGCTGACCAAGTTTGCAGATGACTGCAAATTGGGCACCATAATCGACTCTCCAGCCGACACAAGCATCCTCCAAAAGGGCCTCATAGAAACAGACAACTGGTGCCAGAGGCATGGCCTCAAGCTAAACGCCAAAAAGTGTATAGTCATCCCCTTTGGCAAAAACAAAGTGCCCACAAATTACCACATAGGTGGTAATCCATTAAGTACAGAAGAAGTAATTAGGGACCTGGGGACCCAAGTTGATAGCAGTCTCTCATTTGTCAACCATGTGGCCAAAGTGGTTAGAAAAACATTTTATATAGCCCACCTAATCATGAAGGGATTCACATCTAGATCAGGGGAGGTCATTGTGCCTCCTTACTCATCCTTCATCAGGCCCATAATTGAGTACAATGCCCTTTTGGGATGTACCTTACCAGACACCTGCAGCAACTGGAAAGACCCCAAAAGTACCTCACCAAGAGGATCAAAGGGCTCAAACAGATGCCATATGCTGCCCGGTTAAAGAAACTCCAGCTCTACTCAGTGGCATACTGCCTGCTCAGAGGCGATATGTGCCTGATGTATAAAGCCATGTCCAACCCGGAATTAATGGACATGCTGCACCTCAGAAAATCCAAATCCCATCGAGCTATGCGCTCGAGAGACTTGAACCTCAGCACTGAAATAAACAGGACATGCTGGAGGGACAGATTCATAACCCAGAGGCTCCCTTCACTCTGGAATAAAATCCCAGTCCAGGTTAGGCAGAGTCCCTCATTGACTCTCTTCAAGAGGAATCTTGATGAGTGTATGGGAGATTGTAGGTTTACCCTGGGTATCACTTTTATGTCACAGTTAGACAGAGGCACAGTATACTAACCTTGAAAAATGTCATGGCAAACACCAGTTAAAATGTGTGTTGAAGGACAAACACACTCTGACTAGGATTAGAAATGTCCTAGGGCACATAGCCTAGTGTTTGTCAATGTCCACCCAAGTTGCAGAATACACTAGTAATGTTGGACAAAACTGGTTTAAGTAGGCCATAGCTGAACAAAATGCAACATGGTCATACCTTAGTCTGGTGTGCTCATTATGAATATTTAAAACAGTGATGGGACTCAAACCCAGGATACTGTGCACCAGAGTGAAAGGACTGAACCACTACACTGTGACAGTGCTTGGTTGGTATGAAAGAATGTTGACAAGTGTATGCAAACTGTCCCATGGAAACCCTGCAGGCGCAGCATAATCCCTGTTGGATTCAGACACAAAGCAGTTGGGCAGTAAGAACACAACATGACTTCCAACACACACACTATAAATGTCAACTATTGTTCAAGTTCACACACAACCACAAATGTAGTGGATCTCAGATCTCAGCATATGGAAAAGTCACACTGGGTATGCTCACACACTTGATAAATGAGACATATGTCAGACAACAAACCATGGAAAGCCTGAACTGGGCATGCTCACACACATAGGCCATGTCTCAGTACAGCAGTCGGCCACACATATCTGGCATTTGTATGCGTTAAGCCAGGAACATCCCACAATACAGCAATCTGCCCAGTGCACACAGTTAAATGACAATAGAGACATAAGTAATATACTGGAACCCTGTCATGATCAAACATCTTCCACAGATACACAAGTTGTTCATAGAAACAGGGAAAGCTATGGCAATAAAGACCTGCAAACAGTTTATCAGCAACAAATATTGTGCATCCCAAACATAAACATATGGGTGCAGAGGTCGATACTAGGCTGTTTTCCCTAGGGAATACATAAGCCTAGCCAGAGTGTATTTGACGTCTGCCTCCCCAGTACATTAGCCTACTGTGCCTCTGTAAAGTAGGTCACAAAAGGCACCGTTTAAGGCTAGTTTGCTGTGCCTCCATCAAGCAGGGACACAGTGGAGATCCCAGGGGTTGAATTTGCAATGTCACATCCATGTGGCTGGAGTTTGCTGGAAGAGGGTTGGCGAGGTTCTATGTCTAACATTAATTATGATTCAATTCCAGACTGAGGGGAGCCTTATCTGTAGTGTCTGGGCAATTTCACTGTCAAAACTTGCAAGTGATGATTTTGAGGGATTGAAGTGTCTTGCCAATACTGTTCAGAGATGTCCTCCCTCTGTGGGATATTGCTCTGTTATGTATTAGCTCCCTCCTTCTGTTGTACAGCTTATATATGGCTGGTGTCAACCAGACAGGTCTGTTGTTGTCGAGAAGTCTTTGTTTTATTTGGGATAGCATGATCAATGAAAGCCTGCAGGTGCTCATAGAATGCATTTGTAAAGGATTCTGCAGATTGGGCTGTATAATCCTCCAGCACAGGGCCTTTGAAGTATTCCACCCCAGTCTTCACAAGTGCAAAGTCTGCTTTTGAGAAATACTTTGTTAGCAGTGATTTCCTTGCCTGGGGGTGGGGATCGGATATGGACGTCCAGGGAAAGTTGGTTATGGTCATATCTTAACAATGGTGGTCTACCTCTGGTGTGGAACATAGAGTCCCCATGTTGGTGATGATCAGGTCCAATATGTATTCCCCTTGTGGCTGTCGTGACTGGTTCTGCCATAGCACATGGATTCACAAATTGTAGTGGCTGTAGGGCGATGTTGTTGAGGCCTGAGTAGTTCCCCCTGTCAATATTCCTGTACCTGAAGTTAACCACTGTAATGGCGTATGTGAACACCTTGATATCCCACACTGTTCCCAGGGAAGCCAAGTGTGGTTCCTGGATATGGGAGGGGGTGGTCTGAACTACACACCAAACCAAAAGGCAGTTTTGCACAATGGTAGTTGTATATGTTTGGCCTGTCATGCTTAGTGCAGTGGTAACAACCCAGAGGTGTGTGTATCTGTGCTGTATATAGGTTCATAGGTTCATACTAGGCTATCTTCCCTAGGGCATTTATAAGCCTAGTCAGAGTGTGTGTGGCTTTCGCCACCCCTTGGAATGAGAATACTATGCCCATTTAGGGTTTAGTTTACTGTGCCTCTGTATAGTAGTGACACAGAGATGACCCCCGGGGTAAACCTACGAACTCCCATCCACTCGTCAAGATTTCTCTTGAAGAGAGTCAGTGAGGGGCTCTGCCTAATATGGACTGGGATTCTGTTCCACAGTGTAGGGAGCCTCTGGGTTATGAATCTGTCCCTCCAGCACGTTCTATTTATTTCTGTGTTGAGGTTCAAATCTCTTGCTCTCATGGCTCTGGTGGATTTGGATTTTCTGAGGTGGAGCATGTCCATTAATTCTGGATTGGACATGGCCTTGTACATCAGGCATAGATCGCCTCTGAGTAGGCGGTATGTGACTGAATAGAGCTGTAGTTTCTTCAGCCGGGCAGCATATGACATATGTTTGAGACCCTTGATCCTCTTGGTGAGGTACTTTTGGGGTCTGTCTAACTGCTGCAGGTTTTGGGTAAGGTACATCCCAAATGGGGCATTGTACTCAATTATGGGCCTGATAAGGGAAGAGTATAGGGGCATGATGACCTCTCTTGATCTAGATGTGAATCCTATCATGATAAGGTGGGTAATATAGAAGGTCTTCCTAACCACTTTGACAATGTGAGTGTCAAATGAGAGGTTACTGTCAACTTGGGTCCCTAGGTCCCTGATTACTTCTTCCGTACTTAATGGATTACTGCCTATGTGGTAATTTGTGGGTAATTTGTTTTTCCCAAAGGGTATGACTATACAGTTTTTGGCATTCAGTTTAAGGCCATGGCTCTGGCACCAGTTATCCGTTTCTACGAGGCCTTTCTGAAGGATGCTTGTGTCCGCTGGAGTATCAATTATGGCACCCAGTTTGCAGTCATCTGCGAACTTTGTCAGCCGCAATCCTCCTATGTTTGCTTGCACCTTGGAAAAATAAATGCTGAACAAGAGGGGTCCCAGGACTGAGCCCTGTGGGATACCGCTTGTGACTGGCTTAGAGTCTGACATGGCTCCAGCAATTCTGACCTTGTGGGTTCTGTCCTTGAGCCAGTTTGCAACCCATCTTATGACATATGGGTTTACATTTAAGTTGGTGAGCTTGTCTATGATGCCCGAGTGGGGTATTGTGTCGAAGGCTTTTACAAGATCAAGGTAGGCTGTGTGAACTGCCTTACCCTCATCAATGGCTTTAGTGACTGTTTCAAAAAAGTCGACTAGGATCAAAAGGCAGGATCTGCCCTTGACAAAGCCAAATTGGGTAGGATCCAGTGTTTGTAGGTCCCCAATGTCTTTGTTTATGAGTTCCATAATGATCCTCACCATAGCTTTGCAGACCAGGCTCATCAAGCTTATGGGGCGGTAATTTCCAGGGTCCGTAGAAGCACCTCCTTTGTGGAGTGGGACCACTGTTGCTATATGCCATTCTTTGGGTACATATCCTGTAGTAAGGCTAAGATTAAACAGCAGCCTTATGTGCGGGTTTAGTTCCTCTTGGAGTTCATGTAGCACGCAACCCGGGACACCATCTGGTCCCATTGATGCTATGTTTTCAGTTTTGGAGAGGGCAGCTCTCACCTGGACATCTGAGATGTCAGGGAGGCTACACTCTGCTGGGATAGATATTTCTCCTTTTGGGGGGGGGGATTTGCACTGAACCTGTCTGCCAGTATGTTGCCAATGTCTGTGTGTTCAGTGTATTTTTTGTCATTTTGGGCTAACTCTGAGCATATATGGGAGTTTCCACCCAGGTTTCTAATATAACTAAAGAAGGCCTTGTGATTGTCTTTAGTGTCTTTTGCGATTTTTCTCTCAAAGTTGGCCTTGGATGATTTTATGAGTGATCATAGTTGTTTGCTAGTACTGATCAGAGATGCCTTCCCTTTTGGGGATTTTGCTCTGTCATGTAGTAGCTTCCTCCTCCTGTTGTAAAGCTTGTTAATGGCTGGGGTCCACCAGACAGGACGCCTGCCTTTGGGGGAATGGGTCTTGGATTTATTTGGGATTGCATGATCCATGCATTCTTGAAGGGGTCCGTAGAAAGCATTTATATAGGATTCAGCGGTGTGGGCTGTGGTTTCCACTGGCCCAGGGGCCTTGAAGGATACCACTTCAGTCTTAAGAAGTGTGAAGTCGGCTTTTGAGAAATTCTTAACTGTGGTCTTTTGTGCTGGGGGTGAGGGCAGGATGTGGATTTCCAGTGAGATTAATTTATGGTCTGATCTCACCAATGAGGGGTATACTTCCGGTGTGGAGCATTGTGTCCCCATGTTTATGATGATCAGGTCTAGTATATTATCTCCTCTTGTGGGAGTGGTGACTAGTTGTTCCATCACATTTGAGTTTATGAATTCTAGGAACCTTTGGCCTAGGGTCTTGGGGCTTGAGTAATGCTCCCAGTCTATATTTGGGTAGTTGAAGTCTCCCAATATGATGGTATTTGGAGAGACATTCATACTCTCCAGTGTATTCAGGAAGGCTGAGTGGGGTTCCTGAGTTTGAGAGGGTGGTCTGTAGCATGATACAAACTGTAGGGCAGTTTTGCCTATGGTTAGTTGCACATGGATGGTCTCCAATGCTTCATGTATTGCCACTAACCTGGAGGTGTGGGTATCTTTGATGAATATGGATACTCCCCCTCCTTTTGTGGTTCGGTCCAAGTTTTGGGGCCGAAAAGCATGATATGAGGTATAACCTGGTAGTGCTGGAGTGCTCTCAGGAGCCTTGAACCAGGTTTCAGTCGCTGCATAGACATCAATGTTCTCCATACTGAGGAGGGCTTCGAGAGCATGCGTCTTGAGATTTAGACTCCTGGCATTGAGCAGCATTACCCTTAGTTTTTTTCCACTTGTGTTTTCTAGGGAGGTGGGTTTGTCTTTTGAGCCTTGCCTAAAAAAGGCACTATGGGGGTGGCAAGAGCCTTGGCCAATATCCGGAAGCCCAGGGGTGACAGGTGCAAGCCATCCCTTGTGAAGCAGCGTGGCTCGTCAAGCATGTCATCCCAAGCAGACAGACATTGGATCCCCTTATAATGACACCAGTAATTGAGCGAATTGTTAAAGCTGATCATTTTGTCTTTGTACTGTGGCATCATTCTTGGTGAGGGTAAGATGCTGCTCAGGGTCAGGGTCATACTTGCCTGGGCTACATAATCAGAGAGCTCCTCTATGTCTGTTTTCATGTAGTCCAGGGAGGTACGTCTCAGGTCAATCACACCGGCATGGACAATGACCGAGTCATATTTGTACTTGCTTTGGAGTGACCTGAGTGCTTGTGTTATGTGGCAGATTCTAGCGCCCAACAGGCAGCTTACTGTAACCTTTACCTTGTTCAGTCTGGTGAGTGGGATGTCAGTGTGTCTGACTTTGTCTGCTTTGGAGGCCTCTGTTGTTTTGGTAGATTTTTAATTAGAGCCTCCGAGTATGTTGTTGTGTGTTTACGTGTTTGGTTTGCAGTTGTGATAGGTTTATGTGAGACTGGGTTTGTGGTGTGTGTGGTTACCTTCTCCTCCTGACTGGTTTTGCCAGTACTGAGTTGAGAAAGCTCAGCCTCCAGTTTGGCTATATAGTTGCATCTCTCACATATATTTGTATTTGTTGGGAGGAGGAGAGGGTTGTCTGTGTACATGAGGCAGTTGTAACATTGCCTCAAGATTCCCAGATTCACCAGCTGAACTGCAGAGGATGCCAGTAATTGACCCTTCGACATGCTAGAATAGTGTAAGGGATTGCTGTGTAACTGATTCAGAAAGGACCTATAGGGAAATGGGTACTCAAGGGGATTGTAGGTGGATGTAGTGCTTTCTTTTTGTTTAAGAGTGCTTTACCTGTGTAAAAATAATTTAGGAGCAAGTGCTTGGCTTTTCAGATAGAGAATAGACTGTTTAGATTGAAAGTAGAGCAGTTCTAAGGGAAAAACTGAAGACCATATGGATATGGATACACTCCCTGGTTGTGTTGTTTGTTACAAGTCCTGTGTTTACGAAGCATGGTATAAAACATAACCAGGCAGTGCTGATGTGCATATGTGACACTGAACTAGGCGTCTGTTAATGCATATATATATTGTTATCCCCCATACTGAGGGATAGTAAAAGATGTACATACCTCTTTGTAAAAACTGATGTCAGCACCCTATAAATACTGCAGGAGAAGAAAAGCCCCCCAGTAATGCAAATAGTGCTCCGTGCTAATGCAAGAGTGTCGTAACATAGTTAGGTAAGGGTTTGAATCCTGTAAATGCTCAGTGTATATGTGTGCAATTCTCTTTGAAAGAAATGTTCCTTTTGACAACTGGAGTAACACACTACATGATGTACATTCCTCTTTGTAAAGACTGATGATGTCAGCACCCTATAAGTACAGCAGGAGAAGAGAAACCACCCAGTAATGCGAGTAGTGCGCTGTGCTAATGCATCTCTCTCAAGAGTCATAACATAGTTAGGTCGGGGTTAGCGCACTGCGCTAATGCGTCTCTCTCAAGTGTCATAACATAGTTAGATAGGAGTTTGAATTCCGCAAATGGTGTGTGTTGGGAAGAATAGGGGGTATGCATGTGTGCAATTCTCTTTGAAAGAGATGTCCCTTTTGACAACACACTACCTGATGTACATTCCCCTTTGTAAAGACTCTCTCTCAAGTATCATAACATAGTTAAGTAGGGGTTAGTGTGCTGCGCTAATGCGTCTCTCTCTCAAGTGTCATAACGTAGTTAGATAGGGGTTTAAATCCTGCAAATGCTCAGTGTGTCTGTTGATGTGTGCAATTCTCTTTGAAAGAGATATCCCTTTTGACAACTGGAATAACACACTACATGATGTACATTCCTCTTTGTAAAGACTGATGATGTCAGCACCCTATAAGTACAGCAGGAGAAGGGAAGCCACCCAGTAATGCAAATAGTGTGCTGTGCTAATGGATCTCTCTCAAGTGTCATAACATAGTTAGGTAGGGGTTTGAATCCTACAAAAGCCATGTGTGTGTTTGTCACACAGTTTGCCAATGTGTGGTGGATTTTGCTTTTATTATTGTATGACATATAATTATAACAGTAAGTGCAATGCACACATCAGATATGTGTGTGCCACATACAGATATGTACCTGTGACCTTCAATAGTTCCTATGTGTGAAGCCTGCCTCATATGAATACAGTTGTTACCTGTGCTAGCATGTCCTGCAGATTCCCAGACTGTATGCCATACATGTATGTTGTTGACAATGCAGGCTACTGCAGTGATCTGTGTCCTAGGCCAACTGGGTGACACACACTCATGAAAGCTGTGATATATTAATGTGGGTGAGGGTTCATGTCTGGAGTATATGTCACACATGTTATAACACAGCAAAGTTTGTGAGTAATGGACATCCAGTGTAGGTGTATGGCAACTGTTGCTGATATGCATAAAGACACCTTCTTGCTTAGGCGATACACCAAGGGACTGCACAATACCTTTGGAAATGTGAATATCACAGGATAGACAAGAAAACACTTGTCCATATGTACACACCATTACCCGTTCTACATGATGGGTGCTGCCACCTACATGGTACTACTGGAATACTATGTTAAGTACATGCTGATGACAAAGTTACAGTTGCGTTACAGTAATAGAGCATGGCTTGGACAACAGGTATCTATCTGTATGATACCCTTCTGGTGGTCATGTGTGTCATGTGCAGACTGCATTGTAGGCCACTGTATACATTTCCAGTCGTGGATGAACATATCGCTAGCGTGTTGGCATGTACGTGAGACTGCTATATGCCAAACAGTATTCTTCCCAGGGATGTGTGGGGCTCAGTAAGAATGGCTACTGGTATAGTGTAGTACTGCAGGGATATCACTGACACTGTATTTTCTACATCTGTGTATCAGTTGAGGATACATCATGTAATAGGTTCATAGGTTCATACTAGGCTATCTGCCCTAGGGTAGTTATAAGCCTAGCCAGACTGTGTTTGTCTTTCGCCACTCATTTTAAATGTATTTTCATATGGCCTTTTTCCAGGTTAGTATACTCAGCCTCTGTGTAACAGTGACACAGAAGGGAAACCCAGGGTAAACCTACAATCTCCCATCCATTCAGCAACAGTCCTCTTGCAGAGAGTCATTAAGGGACTCTCCCTAACCTGGACTGTGATTTTATTCCAGAGTGAAAGGAGCCTCTGGGTAATGAGTCTGTCCCTCCAGCATGTCCTATTTATGTAAGTGCTGAGGTGCAAGTGTCAGGAGCGCATAGCTCCATGGAAATTGGATTTTCTGAAGTGCAGCATGTCCATTAATTCCAGGTTGGACATGGTTCTATATGTCAGGCATCTGTTGGAGCCCTTTGATCCCCTTGGTGAGGTACTTTTGTGGACTTTCCAGTTGCTGCAGGACAGGTCTCTGGTAAGGTATACCACAAAAGGGGCATTGTACTAAATTATGGGCCTGATGAGGGATGACTGAAGAGGCACGATGACGTCCCGTGATCTAGCTGTGAATCCCTTCATGATTAGGTGGCCTGTGTAAACTGTCTGTGTGACCACTACAACCATGTGGTTGTCAAATGAGAGTTTGCTATCAACTCAAGTCCCCAGGTCCCTAATCATGTGTACAGTACTTAATGGCTTACCACCTATGTGTTAATTTGTTGGCACTTTGTTCTTGCCAAAGGGGATGACTACACACGTTTTGGCGTTTAGCCTAAGGCCATGGCTCTGGCACCAGTTGTCTGTTTCTATGAGGCCCTTTTGTAGGATGCTTCTGTTGGCTGGTGAGTTGATTATGGCACCCAGTTTGCAGTCATCTGTGAACCTGCTCAGCCACAGTCCATTTGTGTTGGCCTGTACCTCTGAGAAATATATATCAAACAAGAGAGGTCCCAGGACTGAACTCTGTGGGACGCCACTTGTAACCGGTTTGGAGTGTGACATGGCTCCAGCAATTCTGACCATGTGTGTTCTGTCCATGAGCCAGTTTTCAATCCATCTAGTGACATAGGGGTTTATAGTTATGCTGGTGAGCGTCTCTATAATGCCCGGGTGGGGTATTGTATCGAAGGCTTTTGCGAGGTCCAGGTAGGCTGTGTTGAACACCTTCCCCTCGTCACTGGCCTTGGTGACTGTTTCAAAGACATCGACCAGGTTTAAGAGGCAGGATGTGCCCTCAACAAAGCCAAACTGGGTAGGATCCAGTGTCTGTAGGTCCCCAATAGCTTTATTTATAAGGTCTATGATGATCCTTTCCATAGCTTTGCAGACCAAGCTAGTCAGGCATATGGGGTGATAGTTTCAAGGATCCGTTGAGGCACCACCTTTATGGAGAGGGATCACTGTTGCTGTACGCCACTCCTTGGGTACATACCCTGTAGTAAGGCTGGGATTGAACAGTAGTTTTATGTTTGTGTTTAGTTCTTCTTGGAGTTCATGTAGGATGCAGCCTGGGACACCGTCTGCTCCCATTGATGCTGTGTTTTTGCTTTGGAGAGGGTGACTGAGCATCTCAGATGTCAGGGGGGCATCACTCTGCTGGGATATATATTTGCCCTTGTGGTGGAGAGGGGGGTGAGATGTCTGTGCTGAACCTGTCAGCAATGATGTTGGCAATGTATGTGGCTTAGGTGTATTCCTTGTCATTTAGGACAACTTCTGAGCATATCTGGGAATTCCTACCCAGATTCCTAACATAAGTAAAGAAAGCCTTGTGATTATCCTTAGTGTCTTGTGCAATATTTCTCTTGAAGCTGGCCTTAGACGATTTTATGAGTGCCCGTAATGTTTTCAAAATACTGATCAGAGATGCCTTCCCTTTCTGGGATATTGCTCGATCATGTAGTAGCTTCCTCCTTCTATTGTTTTCTGTTATGTGGCTGGGGTCCACCAGGAAGGATGCCTGTCATTGGAGGATTGGGTCATGGTTATATTTGGAATTGCATGATCTGTGCATTCCTGAAGGTGGTCATAGAATGCGTTTATAAAGGATTCAGCAGTGTGGGCCGTATTTTCCAGAGGCCCGGGGGCTTTGAAGGATTCCATCTCTGTCTCGGTTTTGAAGTGTGTGGAATTTTCTTTAGACAACTTTTTCACTGTGGTTTCTGGGCAGGGGCTGGGGTTGGTATATGAATATACAGTGAGATTACTCTATGGTATGATCTTACCAGTGAGGGATACATTTCTGGTCTGGAGCATAGAGTCCCCATGTTGGTGATGATCAGGTGCAGTATGTTCTCCCCTCTTGTGGGAGTGGTAACAAGTTGTTCCATAGCATTTGAGTTTATGAATTCTAGGAACCTTTGGCCTAGGGTGTTGGAGCTACAGTAATGCTCCCAGTCTATGTGTGGGTAGATGAAGTTGCCCAGTATAATGTTGTTTGGAGACACCTTCATATTTACATGTGTTCATAAGTAGGCCAAGTGGGTTACCTGGGTTTAGGAGGGTGGTCTGTAGCAGGCTATGAGCTGGAAGGCAATTTTACCCACTGTTAGTTGCACGCGGATAGTCTGTGATGCTTCATGCTGTGGCACCAACCTGGGGGTGTGGGTATCCTTGACATCTATTGATACTCACCCTCCTTTCATAGTTAGTTGCATGTTTTGGGGCTGTAAAGCATGGTATGAGGTGTAACCTGGTAGTGCTAGGGTGCTCTTGGGAACCTTGAACCAGGTTTCTGTTACTGCACAGATATCAACATTCTCCATGCTGAGTAGAGTTTGGACTGCATGCATCTTGTGGTTTAGATGTCTGGCATTGAGTATCATTACTTCCAGTTTCTTATCCCCTGTGATACCTATGTAGGTCGGTTTGTGTTTTCAGCCTTACCACCAGAATGCAAACATGTGCAGACATTACACTTTTGGAATTAACACTGGTGTATAAAAACACTACAATGACAATCATACTGTTAATGCATCAGGCATGCTGGGATATACCCACATTGATATCATTACACTGTACTGTAAACAACATGATAATATTACTACAGTGCTATGTAGTCACCCTGTGCATCAGCACCATGCTATCCTGTTCCTGCATCAGTGTTACAGATTGCAGGAGGTGGCACGGTTTCATCATATGCACAGGGTGTGTACTTGGTATGCCAGAGTCTGCCATTGACACATCCAATCAACATGTATGTGTGTGTGTGTGTTAGTGAGGGACAACAGTACAAAATGGGGCAATGTTGATGTGGAGTGTGTATGGGTTAGCCCTAAGTGTTAGCATTATGCATGTGTGTATGCATGCACACAGTTCCACCACATGGCTGCCATATACGGGTGTTTGTGGACAGCCACAGACTGTACCTGCCAGGTCATACAGATCACTGTCTCTGGCCACGGACATGGTACCTGTGCCTGGCAGGGGTGCTACCGACAGTATTAGGTACTAAGCCAGACTGGGTACTGTCATCAGAAGCAGTTGGTTGATGACTGGATGCATGTCCCTGCTGGGACTGTCCAGAGCCATGTGCACGTGGTTTTCTAGGATGGTCTGATGACAGCACAGACCCAGCATTGCTGGGGCTGGTACTGGCACTATGGGAGTGGCCGCGGGTTTGTTGTCATCTGTGACGACTGCCAGCTGATGATGTTGCTGGCATACATCCACGTTGACGCCTCAACCGTCCTGCGTTGCCCTGGCTCATGGACATGTAGTTGTGGAACAGATCTAATGTGTCCCCCCAACGTCTGTCAATGACCTCGCTGACAGTACAGATGGCAGCCGCAACCTCACGCATAGTGTCATTCATAGCAGTGCAATGTGCTCTAAGCTCCCTCAGACCCTGTCTGGTGTACGGTTCAATACATGCCTGTGCCTGCATTACAGCCCGGAACATAGCTGAGGTTGAAAGACCTCTGTGGGCACGTCTGACAGGGGCAGTACAACCATGGATGCTCCCACGAGAACCCCTGGACATCTGCCTGTGTGGTACCATGTCAGCACTCTGGCCATGGCTGCTGTGAGGGGATGCATGTGCCACTGATACCACATTACCCTGGTCAGTGCCCACTGTATGCTGTCCCTCACCTATGGACATTGGTGACAATGGATGTATCGGCAGGATGACTGTGCACATTGATGGGGTTGCCTGCTGTGTACTGTCAATTGGCTGACCAACAACAGACCCTGTCACACCTCCCTGTGCCATTACACATGTATCATCATTATCACTATCCCCAGCAGTGGCTTCAGGTTCACTGCTGCATGCCAACAGAGCAACACCAGAACCTGTGAGAGGAAGACAGGAAACACAGTTTACAATGTGTACACAATGTTACCACAGATGCACACGGGCACATGCACACATGCACACGGGCACACAGGCACACAGGCACACATGCACACCTGCACATGGGAACATGCACACATGCACACGGGCACACATGCACACATGCACACAGGCACACGAGCACACATGCATGCATGCACACGGGCACATACACACATGCACACGGGCACCTGCACACATGCACACATGCACACGGGCACATGCACACATGCACATGGGCACACATGCACACTCCTCAGTATAGCAGATACAAACACATACACACCTGCAATCCAACACCTACACAATACTGTTTGAGGGTATTATAACTATTAATATTATTATTAGTATTAATAGTATTGTTATTACACACTCACCAACATGGATTGGCTGCCTTGCTGTTACTCCAGAGGGACTTGCACAAATAAGAGAGTTATTGTCAGTGGCCACAACTGTGCCATTGATACTGTGAGTATGATACAGTACAGTAGTACAACAGTTGGCTTTCACAGGTGTACAGATGATATTCAGAATATCAATCTTGCACAAGAATAGGCAGGATAACAGCTACACACACAGTACACATCTCACACATGCATGAACTACCAGTGCAGAGAACAGTCAACTACAGATATGTCATGTTACCTGCACACTCCATGTCCACATGCTGGGTGGCTCCAGCCTCAATCATGACACATGTCTGTGGATGTTGTTGTTGGCCTGGAGCCACAACACTTAGGAGGAGCTCATCCACTCTGGTGAGGGGGGGTGGATAGGTACCTCACTACCTGTGGCAAGCTGTTGTCTGTGGATATCAGACGCATGCTAACGGACATTTCTAATTAAATCACTGCAGTGATGGAGTACCTGCTCATATGTCCAGTTATGCATGCCTATATAATTTACCCGATGGACAAGGTCTTGCCACAGTGCAGCCCTCTCCTGCTGGCTCTGGCTGGTCCTCGAAAACAGTGTGGAAAAACCCCGCACCAGGCTCCGGTGTATCTCCTCATCCTCTGCAGCTGAATAGCAGCGGTTGCGCTGATGCACCATTGCCCTGGAAGGAAAAGAAAAATATGAGAGCAAGTAATATGGCACACATAATACTCTACTGTATTGATATCACTGAACTGACATATATAGCATCTGTCTGTTTATCAGGGGATACACATGTAAATTACCACATATCGGTGCTCAGCCAACAACTGTGTGACAGTGCCTGGCACACTCCATACAACGAACTAGTACACACCAGCACTCGGCACACTGTTTGAGGTACAATGCACAACTTCACACTGGGGGTATGTATCAAGCTAATGGATGGAGAATATTGTCATCCCATGCAATGCATGCAATGCACATTTACAGTTTCACTGGTAATCCACCCTAGTCTTTGCTGCCATACCCCTACCTACACCGCAGTCATACACTGTGAACTACAGCACAACATATGGAAATGTAGTATGTTTGTATCCCAATAACCGACACATCCTTCTCTGGCCTCACACCAAGGACACACACTACCATGACAGACACAAAGTCATGCTGAGCAATCACACCATTACAGACCTTGCACACAGTCAGTGTCACACTCATTCCACCTCACATAGTTGGTATTGCAAAGAGTACATGTGTGTGTGCATTGTCATAGGTAGGTACTATGCTATTGGCCCTGGGCCTACGGCATCATAGCCTTATGCTACCCTGCCCCTTGGGACACATGTAATGTGATTGTACTTGCTCCTGTCAAACAGTTACACAGCGGTGACTCATACGGCATATTACCTATCTCCATAACATTCATCAGGGGTATGTCTGACATCTACTAATCAGGAGCCTTGCTTGTTAATGCTGGGTGGTTTAGTCCAGGGTATGGCTTATTTGTGGATAGGAACCTGTGCCTCCAGCATGTGCTCTTTACTGCGGTGACAAGGATGAGGGCCATAGGTCATTTAGGCTGGACAGATTGTGAGGTGTTACCATGGCGGTTGGACAACTGGTATGGGTGTGACATAACTCTGTATATCCAGCAGTGGTAACCTCTGTGTAGGTGGTATGAAAGGCACTCTATCTGTGGTTTTGTCAGTCACTCTGCATAGGAAATGTGTTTGAGGGCATTATCACTCTTTGTCAGGTATGTCTGTGGCCTTTTCCCTTGCTGTAGTTGTCATGGGAGGTACATACTGTGTAGGACATTGTGAGGTGTAGAGGGGTACACTGACCTACATTTCCCTAGCTGACACACCATTTGTGATGACATGTACCGTGGACAGGGATTACAAGACTAGTGTGCCACTGTGAATTTCAAAGGGGAGGCTATTGTACACTTGTTTCCCATGTTCCCTTCTGACACCTGCTGTAGTAGGCAGGCAACCACCTATGTGGTAGTTAGTGGTTAAAGTGTTTTGGAATGGGGTATGGTACTCCAGTATCCACACTGGTGTTCAGTCCATGCCTTCATCACCAGGCACCTGTTGCAGTACATCTGCCCCCATGTGCCTCTCTCACTCTCTCTCTCTCTCTCTCTCTATATATATATATATAGATAGATTCATATACATACATATCTATAGACATTCATATCTGTCTGTATATGTGTATGTATCTATATATATATATATCTATATATTATGTGTCTATTACATCTATATGTATATACATATTCTATCTATCTAAATATGTCTATCTATTTATACATACCTCTCTATGTACATATATATATATATATATATATATATATATATATATATATATATATATATATATATATGTATATTTTATTTTACATACACATACACACACTAACATACTTATAAACATCCATTGCTGTACAACCTACATTGTACTACAACCTACTTTCATATGTGCACATAGCAACCTTCAACTACATATGTATGTCCAGCCTTCACTAACAGTTGCAGTATGTCCCTTGCCCTATGCACATCTTCATATACATATAGATACAAACTGCTAACACATATGGAGGGTTCACAGTATGTAGATGATTAGATTATGTAGTTTACATTACCTTTATTTCTGATAGCTTTTTTGGGTGGCTGGCTTGCTGGCTGGCTGGCTTGATGGCTTGTTTTTTTTTTTTTTTGGTCTCACTCTTTCTCTGTCTCTCTCTCTCTCTCTCTCCCTCCAGTGGCTGCAATGATATTATTGCATGTGTGGACTGGCAGTACAGGCTGCTTTTGTAGGTATCTGCACATGTGCATGTGATGGCCTCTGCACCAGTTGTTGGCCAGCATTTACTAATTGCATTCAGCCTGCTGTGTGGTAATTGCAGTTCTCACTGTGATTTCATGACAGTGCTATGAAATGTTAGGTTAGGTAGGCACAGGCCTTTCAGTTTAGCAAGGTGGGGACCATGCTGGTTTGCTGTGGAGACTGTTGTGTCAGTCAAAAGGTTGGTATGTCTCTCATATCTCAGGCTGTGTTGTAGCCACTGAAATGCATGTTGTACTGAAACCTGACTGTTGCTTCTCAGTGTGTATGTTAAGTCACACCTAATAATGCTAACACTGTTTACATTTGAGTATGTACTTTCCTGTGGGACTTGTGGATTAACTGGTATACAACAGTAGCTCTTGCAATGTGTTGCTATGGCTTCACTATTTTGCCTTTACATTCACTCCTTGAAGGCCTGATATTTGTCTTTACTGGAATGTGTTGCTATGGATTTCCTATTTTCCATTTACATTCACTCCTTGTAATGCATGATATATTTCTTTCAGCAGCAATTTCTTATATGTTTAGTGTGGTTTGGTGACACTGCATGCAGTCTGGTGAGGCCAAGGTCTGGGGTTTGACACTTACAAGGGTATCTTATTTTGCTGCTGAGCAGTAGTAGGGCCTTGTACTTTGTACTAACAGCTATGAATATCAGGCACATGCAGTGCTTGTAAACTGCTATACTGTCCTTAGTTTGTTAGATGGCTACATCCTTTGATATTTCTGGGTTGTACTCCTACATGAGGGTGTGCTTGTGGAAGCAATTCTACAGCTATTCGCAGATTGTGTAACAGCAGTCAGGCTGATATGCCTGTGTGTTTCTGACACTTGCAGGCCTCAGATACTCTCGGGTATATATTTGAGCAGCCTCAGGGAACGGTACATATCAGTGGGATACACCCATGATATATTTCAGATATTCTGCAGTTGTGACTGTGGGGACTGTGTGTGTGTTTTGAGCATATGTATTACTACACCATTTCTGACATGCAAGTAGTGTCTACTTTAACTTATTGATGGTGTACATTATGTGGGATTCCACACCTTTCTGCCTACTTTTAGTACATTTCACAAGGAGTCAGTGGGGCACAGGTAACATTTTTTGACAAATGGACATCCCTGTAAATCAGTCACAGTTGGGATGTCTGGCCTTGTACCTTTTCAAATATGGCGATGTTTATCCTGCTCTGATATCGTGTGTGTTTTGTAAGGTGCTACTGTAACATTATTACCTCCTAGCATGGCTGTTTCTCTTATCACACTAATGTAATGCAACTCCACAAGAACTGCTAGTAAAGTTACAGGAAACAAGCTTTGTGTAATGGCCTTCCTATATTCCCTTTACATTCAGTCCTGCTATGTCATGATATATTGCTTGCAGCACCAAGTTCTTGTATATCAATTATGGCTTAGTGGTAAGTCATGCAGACTAGTATTTCCAAGGTCCTGTGTTCGAGACTGACAGGGGAATTTTATTTTGCTGATGAGCAGACTACAGGCCTTGTCATACAGAGTGGCTAAGGCACTTTTAAGCAGTTGTAAGTGGGTTTGCGCTGGTTTGCGCGATGCTCACGCATGCGCACAGCTGCTTAGCTACACGCACACTCGCTTAGCTAAGCACACACAAGCGCACACCCGCTGACTACTGCTTAAAAGTGCTTACTCTCGCTAACACCCACGCTAATTTCTTTTAAAGAAAAGAAAATGGGGAGATAGGAAAGTGGTGAAAAAGGGGGCACAAAGAGGGTAGGACAGTAGGAAAACAAGCTCAGGATTTGCAGGAAGGATGTAGGGAAGGCCCATAGCTGCCCATTTCTTTATCAGCAACAGCTGTGCATATGTGTGTACTTTGGTGTAAAATTTGAAACCTTCCACCCCTGAGAGAGGGGTGAGGACAACAAAATATTTTGTGCAGCCAATTTTAATTATCAGTTGACATGTCCAGCAGACATGTCTGCAAAATGGGCAGCTATGTATGGAGCGTATTTTGTTTCTGGGAACAGAGTGCCCTTTTTTTTTTCAGGTGAGAGTGGAATGTGAGGTATATGAAGTAGGTTGGGGAGGTTAACAGACAAGACAAACAAGACGCATACAGGGATGAAGTATGACACGTGGGGGGGGGGTACACAATTGACTGGGGTGGATGTTTGGATATTGCAAGCCCATGAGCCCACAGATGGCAACAGTGGAACTGAGATCCCCACCCATGGGCAGTTACCACTGTGCTTTCACTGCCCAGGACGGGGCTGTGCTGGGAGCTGTATAGGATGGGCAGGCACACCCATGAGTTGTGCCACCCTCGCCTCAAGCTGGCGTAGGGGATCAAGCACAGAATGCCTGATCTCGCTATGCACCACAGACCGGACACTATGGAGGGTGAGTGGAGGCTCTCCTCCGGCCATGTTTGCAGAGGGGAGACGAGCCCCATCCCCTGCAGCGCTTCCACCCGAAGGTGGCACAGGGCCATCAGAGGAGGAAGTCCCGGCCTGGGCACTGGTGCCAGGTGCACTCGCCGGCTGAGGTGGGAGAGGTGGGTCCGCTGGAACCCGCCTTCCATGTTGTCCTATGTTTAGCAGTATTATGTGGCATTTTGGGTTAGTAACATACAACACCATTCAACATTAGTTGTAACAGCATGCATCAGTATTCCCATTAACCAAACACCCATGAATTCCAAACATTGGACAGCAAGCATAACACATGCATATTTAGAACATCAGTACACAATCCAACAGCATGCACGGTTGATTGATGGCAACAGGCCATCAGGTTTGGATATGTGAACAGGGCACATGCATCAACGTACATGCAGATATGTATGAACCAACAGGACAAATGTCCATGGGAGTTAATTGTGTATACACATACCCAGTTTGGTGTGGAATGGCATCATTTGTGAAAATGGGGTAGGGTGAAGAAATATTACATTAACAACTTAAACTACCTATACATATGCTGTACATTCATAGTAGCTGCAGATATATATCCCCTACATGTCTTTGTACAGTTTCCTATATGTAACCTTAGGAATGTTGGTGATGGGAATGTTACTGCTACATTAATATACATTCCATTTTTAGTCATACATGTTCATATCTGGCTGTGTTCAGGTACAGCATACTGCTACATTTGATTTATATGGCTCTAAACAACTGTGGATGTTCAGTATTTCATACAACCATACTATCTCCATATTGCAAGGGTACAGCACCATATCCAAATTGTGGGACAGAAACATTCCAGGTTCAGTACTTTATTACACCCATTTCACTCTTTGGTTGTGGCTGTCTCATTCATTTCATTATGTACCGACTGCAGTATAACTTTATTCCAGACTTATTAGAGCTTTCTTGGTCGATTCATACCCTCTTTCTCACTTGTTTTATTTTTACAGTTCAAGATGGTACTTAATTATAGGCGTTATTAACATTTCTTACTTGGTTACAACAATCCTTTCCAACAGACTCACTTATTTCATATGGCAGATTTTAAAAGGGGATGTATTTGACACATGTCTATCCTTTGTAGATTGATTACCAGTCATTTTCAGGGTGAAGCAGTTATCTGATATTACAATACAGGTGGAAACTCCATTTCAGACTTGTTTAATATTTATTTCTGGATTACAGGCTGCATCACTTATCTAATCTTACAGTACTAGCAGAATCTTTCTTCTAGGCTTATTTGAACTTTATTAATATGTAACAACACTGAACTCTTTTACAAGCTGTCTCACATATATTTTCTAACAATTCCAGCAAAATAATTACTAACCTGCCTTGTGGCACAACCTCAGCAGCCTATCAGCATAGGCTCGCTGATTCATGGAACGGACACCTGTAGCTGTAATATTGGAACATACATCTCCATAATATAGGCTAGGATAATTTCTTACATACTTAATTACATGGATACTTACTCAGTAGTGGGGCATTGGGCATTTGCTGGGCCACCTGGATCCAACAGTTCAGTTGGTCCTGCTTACGTCTCTTCAGGTCCGCATGGTGGTGACGGACCTGTTCACCAGTCCTTGGTATGCCTGTAGCACTGGTGAGATCATGTGCCAACCGGTTCCATGCCTCTGCCTTGTATGCACCCCAGTGGACCTTGCCCTGCATGAGTTGAGCCTCATGATCGTGGACTAGGAGCCAAACCATATATTTGGACTCCTCAACACCCCACCTCTGTGCAACTTCCCTCTCCTGCACCTGCTATCCTGACTGCAATGGGTACCACAATCAGTTATGCTGTGTATTCCTGCCTATGGGGCTTATATATGCCCGTTTTACTGCACTTATCTGTGTTTGGCCAATTTGGATATTTATCAGCTTAAGAAAACCTGCTTTGTCATGCTTCTATTTCCATTCATTCCTATATATATGCTAATACTGCATTTCTGAGTACAGCTGTCATGGCTTAGTGGTTCAGTACTTTGACTATGGTGCACAGTATCCTGTGTTTGAGCCTGGGCATTGCTTTTTTTTTTGTTTTTACTACTGTCTAGACAGGGTAGCAGGTGTGTCTGTGTAAAGGTGGTTTTGATACAGCTTGCTTGACGTTGCCCACTGGTAAGCCGGATGGCACGCTGTGCAGCTCTGAGCAGCTCTGCGCAAATGGCTTACACTGGGTAATGCGTTATTTGGCTATGAGCACGCATATTACATTGTGAGAAGTGTTGCTCAGCTACAGGCACTCATTTTAAGTGTGTTAAAGCGGTGCTCAACTCTGGACACTCATATTACACCTGTTAAACCACTGCTCACCTGCGGGCAGTCATATTACGCTTGTTAGACCACTGCTCACCTATGGTCACTCATATTCAGATTTGTAAAGCCTTGCTCAGCTATGGGCACTTATACAATTTTTTTTATATTTTCTTGTGTCTGATTTCTTCAAAATACGTGGCCCATTTCATTACATTTTACTTAAATTATAGTTTTATATATATATATATATATATATATATATATATATATATATATATATATATATATATATGTCGGGATTGTTTCATGCTTATTTAAATAAAAATAGAAAATGATGTTGTGGGGGCTCGAACGGTGACTACCTCCTCTTTGGCCAACGTCTCTACTGCTACACTATTGCTACATGGCTTAATTTGCATATTTAGATCTTATATGCTTTTCAATGACTGCTAACTGTGACTGAGCGGAGAGCATACCTGCGCAAATGAGCGCAACTACAGGCAAACATTTTGGAAATTATAAAAAAAAAATTCAACTGCTATTTTTACATTTTACATTGCAGTTGGGTTTATAGTCTGTGGGGACATGTGTGGTGTTGTGTTCCTTGACATTTCCGCTGACTCACTCGTGGGAGTTTACTTTCAGGACTCTGACTCTTCTGGGGGCGTGTCCCGTTGCAGAACTCGGCATTCGGACACGCCCCCTACTGTTTTACATGGACCGTGCTAGCCTAGGGTGTGATTCAGCATGCCCTCATGAATATGCATGGCATGGTGACGTCATACCGATAGACTCCAGCCTCAATGTAGGACATATTAACTCTTACACGGAGGTTTTGTGAATCCTGCCCCTTGTCTTGTAAAACAGTATAAGAAGTAGCATACTTTCTGTTAATAGTTAGACAAATCCTTGTATTTGCATGTTTTTGTCTCCTTGCGGCAAGTAAATTAAAAGTGCCTTAACTGAACGTTACGTGTATTGGTCTTTGGAGTTTTTTCCTTTGACATTTTCTAACATGAAAAAGCATCTGGTGATGAGCATGGTCATCTAGTCAGCTGCAGGGAAAGTTATCAAAGCAAAACATCTGAAAATAGAACCCACAGATAGACAGCATGAAAAATAGCCAAGGCTAATACACCTTGGTTGTGCCATCTCTCTCTCTCTCTGTCTCTCTCTGTCTCTCTGTGTCTCTCTCCCCCCGACCATTTTAATTTCATCTCTCTGTATGATCCTTTCATGTCCGCTTAAATGCAGTAAAGTTTTTTCATGCTACATTGTTTACTCTATGCACTATATTGGTGTCAGTATTTAATTGCAACCATGTACAATACTATACTTTTCAAGGCATGCAGGAACAAAAGTTTTGCACTTCAAGTTTTACTGATTTAATATGTTACCTGAGTTTTTACTGTCGATATGCATAGTCAGCTTCATCTTAGCCATGTGTCATGTGGTGTTAAAGGTGCAGCAAGTGTTGATGTGCAGCAAGTGTTGAAATGAAGGAATGATAAGTGGTCTTTGCCTCCTGATGAGAAGGGCTGTACTAGATCATTGAGTCATATTTCCGATGTAAATTGTCCTGAGTGCAAAGTGCAATATATGACTTTGATAATAAAAATGCAGAGAATGCCACAGGTTTGTAGACCCGAATTATGTCTAAGATGCTGGAGGGTACAGATTTAGCATTTGCAGATAACTTTACAAACCTATAGCTGTCCTTGCTCAATTTTCTGTAAGATATCAAGTATGGAAAGAAACAAGGGTTCTTCAAAAACTGTCGTGAGTAAAGACGTTTTTGGTAGATCGGTCCTGACTGAGACTGTGAAGACTGCATAAAAAGCTGTTCTGTGAGAACCTGCTTCTGGGTAAGTTGGTTATTCAAAAAGAAAGACATAGAGCATGAAAAAGGTGTACTACTTATAAGGATACAGTTCAACATGAAATGTTAATTTGTGCTGCCCAGTGGAATTCCGCATTAACACCTGCACTGATAGCAGAGTTTGTTCTGGACCTTGATTTATGTTTCACTTTTAGAGGAGTCCCAGTGATGCATTTAAAATATCTGATTATAACGAGTGAAGTGCATTTGAAATTTCTAGTTCATCTACCAAAAGTACTGGCTGATTGGTACTACGACCATGGTAGGACTCGAACCTACAATCTTCTGATCCAAAGTCAGATGCCTTATCCATTAGGCCACATGGCCAACTGGCTACATTGTCTTCTCTCAGATTTGATAAGATATTTTAACAGTAGCAAATTGGCTCATTCAGAAGTCTCCTTTATAGGTGGCCAAGGATGAACACAGGATAGCAGCAGATTTCTTCAGCTCCACCAACTTAACTGCACTGACAGGAAATAATTACTTTAAAAATCAACTAATGAAATAATTTTCTTTCTAAATACGTTTGGAATATCAGTTTCTTGAATAATATCTAAAAAAGAAAGAACATTTCAATAATTTTCCTGTCAGAAATCATCTTGGAAATTTCTCTTTCATCACCTCTGTTCAAAATGAGTTCCAGTAAGGCAAACAGTCAGGATTCCAGCATCAAGAAAGAGCTTCAGTCTCTGATATCTACTATTCAGCAACTATCAACCAAAATGGACAAACTGGATACTAAAATTGATAACTTCATAGAAAAAACTACAAAACAAATGGATTTGTTACATCAAGACTTGCAACAACAGAAGGCTCAGATTACAGGCATAGAAGAGACTGTTAATGATATGGAGAACAGAATCCAGGAAGAAGAAATTAACATTGAGTTTTTGCTGAAGCAGAACACACACTTACAATCCAAACTTGACGACCTGGAAAACAGATCTAGACACAATAATATTAGGATTTTTGGACTGCCAGAAAATATAGAAGGTAACAACATTACTTCCTTTTTAAATTCTTGACTTCCCAAAACTTTAGACTTGTCAGAAGCATTTTCTTTTGGTATTGAAAGAGCCCATAGGTCCTTATCTAATTTTAACTCTAACAAAAAGTATCCTAGATCAGTTATAGTAAGATTTTTATCTTCTTATGACAAGGAGATGGTATTAAAATCTGCATGGGCTAAAGCACCTATTAAAATTAATGAGGCAACTGTGCGTTTTGACAATGACTATTCTTCCTTGGTAATAACTAAAAGAACAGTTTTTTTTGCCATTAATAAGAGAGCTTAAGAAAGCACAGTTCAAAACTTACCTTTTATTTCCTGCCAAACTAAAAATCTTTTTACCTGATGGCCCTAGAATTTTTGAAGACTTGGACTCTGCTTTGCTGTATATTAAAGAAAATAAGATATTAGATAAAATAGAAGATATGGAATGGGCAAGTCCTTCGTTAAAGAGGATGGCAACAGGAACTTCTTGGAAGACTTCAGAGAAGCAAAAAAGACTAAAAAACAAATGACATGTTCTATATATATATATTTTTTCCTTCTCTCTTAATCTCTTCAAATACAGTTACTGCATATCCAGAAAGCCACAAATATTTTAAAGATTTATTCAAAGTTATTTTTCTGTGTGCAAAGAACTGTTTTTGTTTCATAAATAGTCAAACTCTCTGAGGAACAAATAACATGCTATCAATCAACTTGTTTCTCTTTGTGATAAAGAGACCTAAGGTTAGTAATTTGATACATTTTCTTTCTCTTCTTATTTTAAATAATGGCATTCTTTTTAAACTATGCATTTAGTGAGGGGTGGGGGAGGGCAAGGAGAGAAGTATGATGAAAATATGGAAAAAGTGAAATAATAACTTATTAGTTCTTTAAAACTATATATGCTGTTTAAACACTGTTGCTAAATATTATACCATGACTTTATTGCTTATACATGATTACAAATAATATGTCATGATATAATTGCAAATAATTAGAACTAAAATAGTTGTAAGTAATATGTTTCATGTTTAACTTTATTAATACAAACAGCAAGTAATATTTCTTTGTAGATACTCTTTGTAGCTTCCTTTTTTTCTTTCTTCTCTCTCTCTCTTTTTTTTTTCTCTACTCTCTTCCTTTTCTTTTTTTTCTCTCTCTCGCTTTCTCTCTTATAAGTACAGTTATATGCTTCTGATAATACTGATATATGTATATAATAAGAATTGTATGAGAAAATGAAATGGGGCATATAAAAATAAGTTGTATAATATGTTAAATAACTGTAGGCTTGGTTTCACTGTCATAGAGACTGTAATGACTTGTAAAATACTTTGCGAAGGTTTTGCACTGTTTAGTTTCATTTGTATTACTAAATGAATGTCAGTCACTTGCATTTACTAAAATTCCCACCAGAATGTTAAGGGAGACAATTTGGGATGTGGGTTACCTCGTGAATAGTGTCCTCGAGTTGTTTTAAAAGCTTCAACACTCAGAATACATGCAGAGAAGCTGAATGCAGTCATTTTGAACTTTGACCCTGATTTCACACTGACACATCGCAGATTCAAGAAGAACACTGTTCCAGGAAGTAGAACTGCTGTAAATGCGACTTTGTGATGAAAAACAAACTTTATGACATCTAAATGTGAGTTATTCTTTATAACAACTTACTTATTTAAGATGTAATTTATAAAATATGAAAGTTATAATGATTTTGAATGATTCAGTATGCCATAGTAAGCAAGTGAGATATTTTAGAAGGCATAGAAGGTAAAACATATATACACATGTTTTTGAAAGCTTACATGACTGCAACATATTAATGTATATAAATACTTATGATTTAAACATATATAATGTTATAAATCATTTGACTTATCTAATTGACAAGCACAAGTATCGTTATGATTATATCTTAGAAGAAACTGTCATGTGACATATTTTAAAGCAGCAGTTCAGATATATAAAATACAGATGGCTTTCTTCACAATGATTTATGTATAACTAGGAATTTACATTGCTGTGCAGTATGATTTGTAAACATATGTATGAGTATAAATATTTTACTTAACTGGCAATAATAAGTATGAGAAGAAAGCTTTGGTGCAAGTAATTTAAAGTTTTTAAAACTGTTAACTGCATTTCTATGGCAGAAAGTAGGAATACCCTAATATTTGTAATGTCTGAACCATAATAGCCTAAGTTATTGAATCCAAATGAACATAAGAACTTATTTTTACAAACTTTTCTTCTTCTTCTTTCAGCTTTTCCCGGTTAGGGGTCACCACAGCGGATCACCTTGTCCGCACATTGAATGGCAGTGGAGTTTTACAGTGTCGAGTTGCCAGCCCGGCGCCCAACCTTCCACAGAAGGCACACTCACACGCACACCTAGGGCCAATTTAGAGTGTCCAATCCACCTGCAGCATGTCTTTGGGATGTGGGAAACAGCACCCGGAGGAAACCCACGCGACCACAGAGAGGACATGCAGACTCCGCACAGAAGGCACCCCAGCCGAGGATCGAACCGGAGAACCTCTTGCTGTGAGGCGGCAATGCTAACCACTGCACCACCATGGCCGCCCTATTTTTACAAACTTTTAATAAACTAATATATAGATATGCCCTTTTTTTTTTTTTTTTTTTTTCTCTCTCTCTCTCTCTCTCTCTCTCTCTCTCTCTCTTTCTCTCTCTCTCTCTTCTCGGTTCCCATTATCAAGTTTATTAGAATGCTATTTTGATTATGAGTGTATTATACAAAATAGATGTAAATAGTAATATGAGCTGTTTCTAAATGTTCTTATTTGTTTATATGAAGCTGATTTATAAATTGTTTAGCTTTGTCTTGCTAGATAATCTAATTAAATGAGGTTAAATTTAGTTAATAATAGTTAGTATTGAATTGATATGGTGGCAGCTGAGGTACTGCTGCTTAGGATAGGGGGATAACTTGAGTGGTATGAGCTACTCAAAGTTGGAGTTCTTAACTCCAGGCTGGGTGCAATGTTTAATCCTAATATTATTTTCACCTGTTTATTGTTGTTTGTATATAGTTCTGACATCCACAACACATTTTATAAACTCATTGTCACTACAAATAAAAGTGAAGCTTATACAAAATCCCATAAGATTTTCAATAAATACAGCTATAATTAATGGTACACCTAAAGGAGGAGGTATAATATCACTTATTTTGTTAATTGTTATTCTGATTATATGTTTTATATGTTTATAAAAGCTAAATGATTTCTCTAAAAGGAATTTCTTTAAACATTAATGGACTGAATAACCCATGTAAAAGGGCAAGTTTAATGAGATACATTAATTTACATAGGGCCAACTTAGTATTCCTTCAAGAAACACATCTCCTGAAAAAGGATGTTGATAAATTAGCCACTAATAAATATACAGTCTTGGTTAGTTCAGAACACACTCAGAAAAAAAGAGGAGTGGCTATTCTATGGAATAAAAGTATGCCCATACCTAAAACTATTAAGTCTTATAAAGATGATAAAGGAATGTTTTGTATGGTTACAATACAGATTAATGGAAAGACATATACATTAATCAATGTATATTGGATACCAGGAATTGGCATTAATACAGTGAAACACCATCTCAATAAGATCATATCATTTTCTATAGGAGATATTATTTTAGCAGGTGACTTTAATTGTATCCTACCTGAAAAAGATACTACTACTATAGGAAAAAGGAAAATTACATCTAATGCAAAACATTTAAAGGATTTTGTTAATTTATATCATTTGAATGATATTAATAATCAGATAGATTCAAAATCATTACCATACACTTTTTTTTCTAACAGATATAAAACTTATTCAAAAATAGATCTAGTCTTTATTTCTAACCAGATGGTAACAGACTTAATTAATTCTAAAATAATTTCTTGTCCTATATCAGATCATAATTCAATTGTCTTTGAGTTTATGATAAAAAGTACTTACAATGTTCAGATTAAAAGGATACCAGCATACTTAACTCAACTAAAAGACTATAAAGATTATATACTTTCAGAAGTGCAACATTTTTTAGACTTAAACAATACACCTGAAGTCTCCATTGTTTATGTTTGGGATGCTTTAAAATCATATTTATATGGACAAAGTATCAGATGGTATAATAATAAAAGGAAATCTTGGGACAAGGAATTGCTAGATATTCAAAGCAAATTAGACTCATACAAACATAATAATAAAGAAAATATTATGGACAAAAAGTCATTGAAGAAATAAATAAATTAAATGAGAAATACAAAGAAATTTTAACTCATAAAGTTAAAATAACATTAGAGAAATATAAGTTTTGTCTTACTCAATAAGTCCCAAATACTTACATAGACTTAAAAATAAAACAAAAAGGCTGAATAAACAAAATCATATCAAAGAAATTTTCTCTCCAAGGAAAAAGAAGAATGTTTCTAGTTTACCAGAAATATTAGATGAATTTAGAAATCACTTTCACAAAATTAATCATAATAACATTAACATGGAGCCTAAAGATAAAATAAAGAAATTTATAACTACAAACATGAACAAAAAACTTAATAAACAACAGACTAAACTAATGGATAAAAATATTTCATATACAGAGATTATTACACAAATAAACAAGCTTAAATCAAACAAAGCACCAGGTAATGATGGTATTATACCAGAGATCTATAACATTCTTCCCAAAAGTACTTACTCATTAATACATAAGGTTTTTATTTTGGCCCAAAATGAGTTAACAACTCCCCCATCTTGGCAATACACATTTATTTCACCAATTTTAAAACCCAATAAAGACCCAACCAGATGCACTTCATATAGACCTATTTCATTACTTAATGTTGACTATAAAATGTTTATGAGTATTTTTGCTGATAGATTAAAGACAATCATCCCAGGCATTATAGATATAGACCAGACAGGCTTTATTGTAAATAGAAATACTTTTGATAATATAAGGAGAACTTTAAAGTTAATTGATTTTGCAAATAGGAAAAAGAAACATTTAACATTTATTAGTCTCGATATAAGTTCAGCATTTGATTCAGTAAGTTGGGACTACTTGTTTATTTTACTGAAGCGCACAAACTTCTCGGATGCATTTGTAAATCTAATTGAACATCTATATAAGGGAGCATTGGCTTACATTAAGGTAGGAACATATGTCTCACAAAAATACCCATTTTAAAAGGTACAAAACAAGGGTGTTCACTCTCTCCACTATTATTTACTTTAATAATGGAGCCTTGGGCTAATTTAATCAGAAACAGTACTGATATAGAAGGATTTGATATAGATGAAAATACAATATCTAAAATTCAACTTTTTGCAGATTATGTTCTAATTACATCAGCAGGATCTAACTCTTCTATGCAGTCCTTATTTGATAAAATGATGGATTTTAAAAATATCTCTGGTTTAATATTCAATGAAGAAAAAACTAAAATATTACCAATATACACACGAAAAAATGTCCTCATTAATGATTTTAACAAATATATACCCAACTCAGGTCAGATAACTTACTTAGGTAAAATATTAACTAAAGATATCAAATCCAGTATACATAATAATTATAGTACCTGTCTTCTTAATATACAAAATCTTTTCAATAGCTGGAACAATATGTTTTTTACCATGGAAGAGAGACTCACAATTATTAAAATGATAGTATTCCCTAAGATATTATACTTAATACAATCAATAATACTCCCACCTACAAAAATAATTATTAAGAAATTGAATTCATTAATGTTAAATTTCTTATGGGCACCTAATAGACCTAGGATTGCATTAAAGAAACATACTAATAGCTGGTCTCAAGGGGGCATTTCATTTCTAGACTTTAATTTATATACTATCTCTTCTATTATAAAAGTTATTACTTTGTTAATAGATCAGTCATATGTTGCAAGATGGAAAGATTACTGGGAACTAATTAGCATTCACTTCATGAAAATCTCTTTAATACATAAAAATATTATTGTAAATAACCCCATGTTATGGTTACTAAAAGAATTTTGTACTTCATCCATTACACCAAAATATATAGTTAGTTACCCATTAAACATTATTATCAGTTATCGTAATTTTATATTCATGCATCCTAAGTATAAGGAATGGAATTTTATTCTATTCCCTATAATGTATACACAAGGTATGCTTTTGTCAACCACCTCTGAAAGAACTCTTTTAGTCACAGAGAATGATCTAAAGTATTGGTATCAGTTGCTGTCTGATAATAAAGTAAAAAATTTAGACTTCTTAAAGCAAGAATTTGATTTGGGAGAAACATGTTGGTTAGAAATTCAGACTTTTAGACAACATCTTATTAATAAAATTGATTTAATGTCTTTAACAGTTAAAGAATCTGTTAAAATACTAATTGATTACTTGATATTAAATTTACAACATAGAGTTTCTGATAAAGGTAAACTCTCATACATACATACATAAAATTATCAGAGAAGAAACTCATTACGGTATAGATACCTATTGGAATTATTTCATTTCCATTAATGGTGAATCACCAAAACAACAAGATAAACAATATATATTGGAATCTGCTTATAAAACTACTTCTTCCATTAATTGGAGACTTTTTACTTGGAAATTTTTACATATATCTTTCTATACACCTTTAATGATGAATATAATAAATAATAAAGACAACTTATGTAAAAGATGTAATGTAGAAATAAATGCTGATTGGGCACATATGTTTTATGACTGTATAAAATTGAAGGAATATTGGAAGTTAATCAATGATTTTTTGCAGGCCCTTTTCACAGATAATTTCATTGTTTCTAAATCACTTATATTATTTAACACACCTGTTCCTAAAAGTGTTAAAAAAGTTAAACTTCCTTTATTATGGTCTATTCTAGCAGTGGCTAGAAAAATAATAACCAGAAACTGGATTCCAGATACCCCTCCTTCATTTAATGAATTTAAAAATGTTATGACTGAAGTGTGTCATATGGAATTGATGACAATAAAATCAAGAACTACTAGAAAAACATCTTATTATATTATATGGGATACTTTACAAAACCTGTTAAAAAATCTTAGTTTCAATAGCATGATATTATAGTTTAATCAATTGATTTGATTTGTAGTGGATGTCTTTGTAAATACTTTAGTTATTTTATTGAATGTTATAACTATTTCTATTTTAATTGCTTGTATAAAATTGTTATGATATTTATTTTGTATGTTAAAAACAATAAACTTGTTTTAAAAAAAAAAAGAAGTCTCCTTTATACTTGATAAGTGTGTATTTTGACATACATTCATCATAATATGATCTAGAAAAGTAAAAAGATTTTACATTTATAACCTTTAAAGATCTTTGCAAATCAATATGGAAGTTGCTCGCAAGGATCTGAGGAAAAATGAGAGATTCCATACTTTGGATCAGTTCTTCCCAATTTATTTTTTCTGTACAAAAAAGGGTATCAGCAGTGTACCACACTGGTTTAATCAATTGATATTGTTCAACAGACATATCAAGAAAAAGATGTGATCAACAAAATAATGAAATAATCCCATGTTCTTATGTTGCAATAGAACAATGTTTTAGAATGAAGCTCAAATTTCAATTTGCTTTAAAGGGATATTTTTAAGCAACATGTAGCTTTCTTTCATGTCTGGCACAAGTAATGTCTATCTTTTCCTTCCTCAAAATACTCCTAGGGAAACAGGAAATTAAAATTCTGTACAGCTCTCCACATACACTCTCTCTTTTCTATATATGAAATATGAAATAAGAAGAGCAAAGCAAATAACTCTGCTGTGTAATGATTGACACACGAAAAAATGTCCTCATTAATGATTTTAACAAATATATACCCAACTCAGGTCAGATAACTTACTTAGGTAAAATATTAACTAAAGATATCAAATCTATTATACATAATAATTATAGTACCTGTCTTCTTAATATACAAAATCTTTTCAATAGCTGGAACAATATGTTTTATACCATGGAAGAGAGACTCACAATTATTAAGATGATAGTATTCCCTAAGATATTATACTTAATACAATCAATAATACTCCCACCTACAAAAATAATTATTAAGAAATTGAATTCATTAATGTTAAATTTCTTATGGGCACCTAATAGACCTAGGATTGCATTAAAGAAACATACTAATAGCTGGTCTCAAGGGGGCATTTCATTTCCAGACTTTAATTTATATACTATCTCTTCTATTATAAAAGTTATTACTTTGTTAATAGATCAGTCATATGTTGCAAGATGGAAAGATTACTGGGAACTAATTAGCATTCACTTCATGAAAATCTCTTTAATACATAAAAATATTATTGTAAATAACCCCATGTTATGGTTACTAAAAGAATTTTGTACTTCATCCATTACACCAAAATATATAGTTAGTTACCCATTAAACATTATTATCAGTTATCGTAATTTTATATTCATGCATCCTAAGTATAAGAAATGGAATTTTATTCTATTCCCTATAATGTATACACAAGGTATGCTTTTGTCAACCACCTCTGAAAGAACTCTTTTAGTCACAGAGAATGATCTAAAGTATTGGTATCAGTTGCTGTCTGATAATAAAGTAAAAAATTTAGACTTCTTAAAGCAAGAATTTGATTTGAGAGAAACATGTTGGTTAGAAATTCAGACTTTTAGACAACATCTTATTAATAAAATTGATTTAATGTCTTTAACAGTTAAAGAATCTGTTAAAATACTGATTGATTACTTGATATTAAATTTACAACATAGAGTTTCTGATAAAGGTAAGCTCTCATACATACATAAAATTATCAGAGAAGAAACTCATTACAGTACAGATACCTATTGGAATTATTTAATTTCCATTAATGGTGAATCACCAAAACAACAAGATAAACAATATATATTGGAATCTGCTTATAAAACTACTTCTTCCATTAATTGGAGACTTTTTACTTGGAAATTTTTGCATAGATCTTTCTATACACCTTTAATGATGAAAAAAATAAATAATAAAGACAACTTATGTAAAAGATGTAATGTAGAAATAAATGCTGATTGGGCACATATGTTTTATGACTGTATAAAATTGAAGGAATATTGGAAGTTAATCAATGATTTTTTTGCAGGCCCTTTTCACAGATAATTTCATTGTTTCTAAATCACTTATATTATTTAACGCACCTGTTCCTAAAAGTGTTAAAAAAGTTAAACTTCCCTTATTATGGTCTATTCTAGCAGTGGCTAGAAAAATAATAACCAGAAATTGGATTTCAGATACCCTCCTTCATTTAATGAATTTAAAAATGTTATGACTGAAGTGTGTCATATGGAATTGATGACAATAAAATCAAGAACTACTAGAAAAACATCTTATTATATTATATGGGATACTTTACAAAACCTGTTAAAAAAAATCTTAGTTTCAATAGCATGATATTATAGTTTAATCAATAGATTTGATTTGTAGTGGATGTCTTTGTAAATACTTTGGTTATTTTATTGAATGTTATAACTATTTCTATTTTAATTGTTTGTATAAAATTGTTATGATATTTATTTTGTATGTTAAAAACAATAAACTTGTTTTAAAAAAAAAAAGAAGTCTCCTTTATACTTGATAAGTGTGTATTTTGACATACATTCATCATAATATGACCTAGAAACGTAAAAAGATTTTACATTTACAACCTTTAAAAATCTTTGCAAATCAATATGGAAGTTGCTTGCAAGGATCTGAGGAAAAATGAGAGATTCCATACTTTGGATCAGTTCTTCCCAATTTATTTTTTCTGTACAAAGAAGGGTATCAGCAGTGTACCACACTGGTTTAATCAATTGATATTGTTCAACAGACATATCAAGAAAAAGATGTGATCAACAAAATAATGAAATAATCCCATGTTCTTATGTTGCAATAGAACAATGTGTTAGAATGAAGCTCAAATTTTAATTTGCTTTAAAGGGATATTTTTAAGCAACATGTAGCTTTCTCTCATGTCTGGCTCAAGTAATGTCTATCTTTTCCTTCCTCAAAATACTCCTAGGACAACAGGAAATTAAAATTCTGTACAGCTCTCCACATACGTTCTCTCTTTTCTATATATGAAATATGAAATAAGAAGAGCAAAGCAAATAACTCTGCTGTGTAATGCTTGATATGAGGCACTCATTCAATACATAGTTTGCACCTTTTATTCCTGGTTATCTTCACTGGAAAGCCTGACATGATACGTAGCATGACAAAGACTTTTTTTCTGATGCTGATTCTGTTAACATGGACAATCTATCTACTCGTTTCTTCTTTGTCTCCCTTGATTCGATAATCTTTATCCCACATATTCATTGGTTTCACAATTATACCATGCTGAGACCTCTAATACCTTCATTATGCAGTACAGGAAAAATAGAGTTCAAGTACTGACCACATTAAGAGAAAACTTTTTAGTTAAATCTAGATAGAAAAGATGAAATCTAGCAACAGATTATGATTCACTAGTCCACTGAGAGGAATAATCCTTTTTTTCTAACATGAAAAAACATCTGGTGATGAGCTTGGTCATCTAGTCAGCTGCAGGGAAAGTTATCAAAGCAAAACATCTGACAATAGAACCCACAGACAAACCGCATGAAAAATAGCCAAGGCTAATACACCTTGGTTGTGTCATCACACTTTCTCTCTCTCTCTCTCTCTCTCTCTCTCTCTCTCTCCCCGACCATTTTAATTTCATCTCTCTGTATGATCCTATCATGTCTTTCATGTCCGATTAAATGCAGTAAAGTTTTGTCATGCTACATCGTTTACTCTATGCACTATATTTGTGTCAGTATTTAATTGCAACCATGTACAATACTTTAATTTTCAAGGCATGTAGGAACAAAAGTTTTGCTCTTCAAGTTATACTGATTTAATATGTTACCTGAGTTTTTACTGACGATATGCATAGTCAGCTTCATCCTAGCCATGTGTCATTAATTAAATCAGCACTCTGTCTCTGATTATCTTTTTAAATTAATTTCCTTTGCGTGGATTGTTGAGTGTTAACTCGTTTTCTTTTCCTGATGATCTGTACGATGACTTTGACTCTGCAAAGTCTGGAGGATAAATATGGAAGTTTCATTTCTACATTAGGATAAAAGTGAGATATTCTGGACTTTCCTGAAATGTACATCAAGAGATTTAAATCTCCTTGCTTAAAATTGATGAACCTCCTGACTATTTTTGTAAAACACCATCCCTGTACCTCTGGCTGTCACTTGCTATTTTTTACAGAAAATGATTTGTGATTTAGGAAGGAATTTATTTTCTGAATCAGGATGCAATCACTGCCAAAAGACTATAGGTGTGAACTGGTCGATTGACTCCATATTGAGGCAGCTAATATTGTTGATGTGCAGCAAGTTTTGAAATGATGGAATGATAAGTGGTCTTTGCCTCCTGATGAGAATGATTGTACTAGATCATTGAGTCATATTTCCGATGTCAATTGTCCTGAGTGCAAAGTGCAATATATGATTTTGATAATAAAAATGCAGAGAATGCCACAGGTTTGTAGACCCGAATTATGTCTAAGATGCTGGAGGGTACAGATTTAGCATTTGCAGATAACTTTACAAACCTATAGCTGTCCTTGCTCAATTTTCTGTAAGATATCAAGTATGGAAAGAAACAAGGGTTCTTCAAAATCTGTCGTGAGTAAAGATGTTTTTGGTAGATTGGTCCTGACTGAGACTGTGAAGACTGCATAAAAGCTGTTCTGTGAGAACCTGCTTCTGGGTAAGTTGGTTATTCAAAAAGAAAGACATAGAGCATGAAAAAGGTGTACTACTTATAAGGATACAGTTCAACATGAAATGTTAATTTGTGCTGCCCAGTGGAATTCCGCTTTAACACCAGCACTGATAGCAGAGTTTGTTCTGGACCTTGATTTATGTTTCACTTTTAGAGGAGTCCCAGTGATGCATTTAAAATATCTGATTATAACGAGTGAAGTGCATTTGAAATTTCTAGTTCATCTACCAAAAGTATTGGCTGATTGGTACTACGACCATGGTAGGACTCGAACCTACAATCTTCTGATCCGAAGTCAGATGCCTTATCCATTAGGCCACATGGCCAACTGGCTACATTGCCTTCTCTCAGATTTGATAAGATATTTTAACAGTAGCAAATTGGCTCATTCAGAAGTCTCCTTTATACTTGATAAGTGTGTATTTTGACATACATTCATCATAATATGACCTAGAAACGTAAAAAGATTTTACATTTACAACCTTTAAAAATCTTTGCAAATCAATATGGAAGTTGCTTGCAAGGATCTGAGGAAAAATGAGAGATTCCATACTTTGGATCAGTTCTTCCCAATTTATTTTTTCTGTACAAAGAAGGGTATCAGCAGTGTACCACACTGGTTTAATCAATTGATATTGTTCAACAGACATATCAAGAAAAAGATGTGATCAACAAAATAATGAAATAATCCCATGTTCTTATGTTGCAATAGAACAATGTGTTAGAATGAAGCTCAAATTTTAATTTGCTTTAAAGGGATATTTTTAAGCAACATGTAGCTTTCTCTCATGTCTGGCTCAAGTAATGTCTATCTTTTCCTTCCTCAAAATACTCCTAGGACAACAGGAAATTAAAATTCTGTACAGCTCTCCACATACGTTCTCTCTTTTCTATATATGAAATATGAAATAAGAAGAGCAAAGCAAATAACTCTGCTGTGTAATGCTTGATATGAGGCACTCATTCAATACATAGTTTGCACCTTTTATTCCTGGTTATCTTCACTGGAAAGCCTGACATGATACGTAGCATGACAAAGACTTTTTCTGATGCTGATTCTGTTAACATGGACAATCTATCTACTCGTTTCTTCTTTGTCTCCCTTGATTCGATAATCTTTATCCCACATATTCATTGGTTTCACAATTATACCATGCTGAGACCTCTAATACCTTCATTATGCAGTACAGGAAAAATAGAGTTCAAGTACTGACCACATTAAGAGAAAACTTTTTAGTTAAATCTAGATAGAAAAGATGAAATCTAGCAACAGATTATGATTCACTAGTCCACTGAGAGGAATAATCCTTTTTTTCTAACATGAAAAAACATCTGGTGATGAGCTTGGTCATCTAGTCAGCTGCAGGGAAAGTTATCAAAGCAAAACATCTGACAATAGAACCCACAGACAAACCGCATGAAAAATAGCCAAGGCTAATACACCTTGGTTGTGTCATCACACTTCTCTCTCTCTCTCTCTCTCTCTCTCTCTCTCTCTCTCTCTCTCTCTCTCTCTCCCCCGACCATTTTAATTTCATCTCTCTGTATGATCCTATCATGTCTTTCATGTCCGATTAAATGCAGTAAAGTTTTGTCATGCTACATCGTTTACTCTATGCACTATATTTGTGTCAGTATTTAATTGCAACCATGTACAATACTTTAATTTTCAAGGCATGTAGGAACAAAAGTTTTGCTCTTCAAGTTATACTGATTTAATATGTTACCTGAGTTTTTACTGACGATATGCATAGTCAGCTTCATCCTAGCCATGTGTCATTAATTAAATCAGCACTCTGTCTCTGATTATCTTTTTAAATTAATTTCCTTTGCGTGGATTGTTGAGTGTTAACTCGTTTTCTTTTCCTGATGATCTGTACGATGACTTTGACTCTGCAAAGTCTGGAGGATAAATATGGAAGTTTCATTTCTACATTAGGATAAAAGTGAGATATTCTGGACTTTCCTGAAATGTACATCAAGAGATTTAAATCTCCTTGCTTAAAATTGATGAACCTCCTGACTATTTTTGTAAAACACCATCCCTGTACCTCTGGCTGTCACTTGCTATTTTTTACAGAAAATGATTTGTGATTTAGGAAGGAATTTATTTTCTGAATCAGGATGCAATCACTGCCAAAAGACTATAGGTGTGAACTGGTCGATTGACTCCATATTGAGGCAGCTAATATTGTTGATGTGCAGCAAGTTTTGAAATGATGGAATGATAAGTGGTCTTTGCCTCCTGATGAGAATGATTGTACTAGATCATTGAGTCATATTTCCGATGTCAATTGTCCTGAGTGCAAAGTGCAATATATGATTTTGATAATAAAAATGCAGAGAATGCCACAGGTTTGTAGACCCGAATTATGTCTAAGATGCTGGAGGGTACAGATTTAGCATTTGCAGATAACTTTACAAACCTATAGCTGTCCTTGCTCAATTTTCTGTAAGATATCAAGTATGGAAAGAAACAAGGGTTCTTCAAAATCTGTCGTGAGTAAAGATGTTTTTGGTAGATTGGTCCTGACTGAGACTGTGAAGACTGCATAAAAGCTGTTCTGTGAGAACCTGCTTCTGGGTAAGTTGGTTATTCAAAAAGAAAGACATAGAGCATGAAAAAGGTGTACTACTTATAAGGATACAGTTCAACATGAAATGTTAATTTGTGCTGCCCAGTGGAATTCCGCTTTAACACCAGCACTGATAGCAGAGTTTGTTCTGGACCTTGATTTATGTTTCACTTTTAGAGGAGTCCCAGTGATGCATTTAAAATATCTGATTATAACGAGTGAAGTGCATTTGAAATTTCTAGTTCATCTACCAAAAGTATTGGCTGATTGGTACTACGACCATGGTAGGACTCGAACCTACAATCTTCTGATCCGAAGTCAGACGCCTTATCCATTAGGCCACATGGCCAACTGGCTACATTGCCTTCTCTCAGATTTGATAAGATATTTTAACAGTAGCAAATTGGCTCATTCAGAAGTCTCCTTTATACTTGATAAGTGTGTATTTTGACATACATTCATCATAATATGACCTAGAAACGTAAAAAATTTTACATTTACAACCTTTAAAAATCTTTGCAAATCAATATGGAAGTTGCTTGCAAGGATCTGAGGAAAAATGAGAGATTCCATACTTTGGATCAGTTCTTCCCAATTTATTTTTTCTGTACAAAGAAGGGTATCAGCAGTGTACCACACTGGTTTAATCAATTGATATTGTTCAACAGACATATCAAGAAAAAGATGTGATCAACAAAATAATGAAATAATCCCATGTTCTTATGTTGCAATAGAACAATGTGTTAGAATGAAGCTCAAATTTTAATTTGCTTTAAAGGGATATTTTTAAGCAACATGTAGCTTTCTCTCATGTCTGGCTCAAGTAATGTCTATCTTTTCCTTCCTCAAAATACTCCTAGGACAACAGGAAATTAAAATTCTGTACAGCTCTCCACATACGTTCTCTCTTTTCTATATATGAAATATGAAATAAGAAGAGCAAAGCAAATAACTCTGCTGTGTAATGCTTGATATGAGGCACTCATTCAATACATAGTTTGCACCTTTTATTCCTGGTTATCTTCACTGGAAAGCCTGACATGATACGTAGCATGACAAAGACTTTTTTTCTGATGCTGATTCTGTTAACATGGACAATCTATCTACTCGTTTCTTCTTTGTCTCCCTTGATTCGATAATCTTTATCCCACATATTCATTGGTTTCACAATTATACCATGCTGAGACCTCTAATACCTTCATTATGCAGTACAGGAAAAATAGAGTTCAAGTACTGACCACATTAAGAGAAAACTTTTTAGTTAAATCTAGATAGAAAAGATGAAATCTAGCAACAGATTATGATTCACTAGTCCACTGAGAGGAATAATCCTTTTTTTCTAACATGAAAAAACATCTGGTGATGAGCTTGGTCATCTAGTCAGCTGCAGGGAAAGTTATCAAAGCAAAACATCTGACAATAGAACCCACAGACAAACCGCATGAAAAATAGCCAAGGCTAATACACCTTGGTTGTGTCATCACACTTCTCTCTCTCTCTCTCTCTCTCTCTCTCTCCCTCTCTCCCCCGACCATTTTAATTTCATCTCTCTGTATGATCCTATCATGTCTTTCATGTCCGATTAAATGCAGTAAAGTTTTGTCATGCTACATCGTTTACTCTATGCACTATATTTGTGTCAGTATTTAATTGCAACCATGTACAATACTTTAATTTTCAAGGCATGTAGGAACAAAAGTTTTGCTCTTCAAGTTATACTGATTTAATATGTTACCTGAGTTTTTACTGACGATATGCATAGTCAGCTTCATCCTAGCCATGTGTCATTAATTAAATCAGCACTCTGTCTCTGATTATCTTTTTAAATTAATTTCCTTTGCGTGGATTGTTGAGTGTTAACTCGTTTTCTTTTCCTGATGATCTGTACGATGACTTTGACTCTGCAAAGTCTGGAGGATAAATATGGAAGTTTCATTTCTACATTAGGATAAAAGTGAGATATTCTGGACTTTCCTGAAATGTACATCAAGAGATTTAAATCTCCTTGCTTAAAATTGATGAACCTCCTGACTATTTTTGTAAAACACCATCCCTGTACCTCTGGCTGTCACTTGCTATTTTTTTTACAGAAAATGATTTGTGATTTAGGAAGGAATTTATTTTCTGAATCAGGATGCAATCACTGCCAAAAGACTATAGGTGTGAACTGGTCGATTGACTCCATATTGAGGCAGCTAATATTGTTGATGTGCAGCAAGTTTTGAAATGATGGAATGATAAGTGGTCTTTGCCTCCTGATGAGAATGATTGTACTAGATCATTGAGTCATATTTCCGATGTCAATTGTCCTGAGTGCAAAGTGCAATATATGATTTTGATAATAAAAATGCAGAGAATGCCACAGGTTTGTAGACCCGAATTATGTCTAAGATGCTGGAGGGTACAGATTTAGCATTTGCAGATAACTTTACAAACCTATAGCTGTCCTTGCTCAATTTTCTGTAAGATATCAAGTATGGAAAGAAACAAGGGTTCTTCAAAATCTGTCGTGAGTAAAGATGTTTTTGGTAGATTGGTCCTGACTGAGACTGTGAAGACTGCATAAAAAGCTGTTCTGTGAGAACCTGCTTCTGGGTAAGTTGGTTATTCAAAAAGAAAGACATAGAGCATGAAAAAGGTGTACTACTTATAAGGATACAGTTCAACATGAAATGTTAATTTGTGCTGCCCAGTGGAATTCCGCTTTAACACCAGCACTGATAGCAGAGTTTGTTCTGGACCTTGATTTATGTTTCACTTTTAGAGGAGTCCCAGTGATGCATTTAAAATATCTGATTATAACGAGTGAAGTGCATTTGAAATTTCTAGTTCATCTACCAAAAGTATTGGCTGATTGGTACTACGACCATGGTAGGACTCGAACCTACAATCTTCTGATCCGAAGTCAGACGCCTTATCCATTAGGCCACATGGCCAACTGGCTACATTGCCTTCTCTCAGATTTGATAAGATATTTTAACAGTAGCAAATTGGCTCATTCAGAAGTCTCCTTTATACTTGATAAGTGTGTATTTTGACATACATTCATCATAATATGACCTAGAAACGTAAAAAGATTTTACATTTACAACCTTTAAAAATCTTTGCAAATCAATATGGAAGTTGCTTGCAAGGATCTGAGGAAAAATGAGAGATTCCATACTTTGGATCAGTTCTTCCCAATTTATTTTTCTGTACAAAGAAGGGTATCAGCAGTGTACCACACTGGTTTAATCAATTGATATTGTTCAACAGACATATCAAGAAAAAGATGTGATCAACAAAATAATGAAATAATCCCATGTTCTTATGTTGCAATAGAACAATGTGTTAGAATGAAGCTCAAATTTTAATTTGCTTTAAAGGGATATTTTTAAGCAACATGTAGCTTTCTCTCATGTCTGGCTCAAGTAATGTCTATCTTTTCCTTCCTCAAAATACTCCTAGGACAACAGGAAATTAAAATTCTGTACAGCTCTCCACATACGTTCTCTCTTTTCTATATATGAAATATGAAATAAGAAGAGCAAAGCAAATAACTCTGCTGTGTAATGCTTGACACACGAAAAAATGTCCTCATTAATGATTTTAACAAATATATACCCAACTCAGGTCAGATAACTTACTTAGGTAAAATATTAACTAAAGATATCAAATCTATTATACATAATAATTATAGTACCTGTCTTCTTAATATACAAAATCTTTTCAATAGCCGGAACAATCCCCGGGATTCATGAAGCTCGGCGCAAGGCCGGCGTAAGGCCTGCGCCGGCGGTGCATGGAATATCCGGCGCAGTAGCGCCATATACATATTAATGAGAGTGCACCGGAATCACAGACACGTGCGTAGTGTACGTGAGCGAGCCCAGGTAGGATGCGTCTGGAGGCGTGTCTAAGCCGGCATGAGGTGAGCAACCTAATGTGCTGACAGCCACGGTCCGCCCACAATAGTAATGGCAGCAGCCAGGTCCCGTGCAGAATGAAACGCACGTACAGTATGCAACATAGTCCCCGTTCCAAATTAACGGAGAAGCAAATAGAAGCCACGAAGGCATAAGTGTACCCGTCCAAGGAGCAAAGGATACGCATAAGACCGCCTTTGTCCCGCAATGCACTGTCAGTGTTTACACTCAGAGAAGGTGTACAGCCGCATGTCAGCGCGCCGCACCGACATAGGAGCAGCGACTAAGGTCACCACCTGTCCCACCTTGGTCGGGGCAGTCTCTCCATGGACAGTTGTGTCCCGAAAAAACGTATTAGAAATGGCTGATGTGCTACGATTGTAGGACACAATGATATCCCGTATGTAATGTAATGGTAGCATGAATTGGTTATTTCTGTAACAGAAATACCTAAATGACACAATAAACAGAATAAGCAAGGAAATTGCCACAATAATAAGCAAATTATTTAGGCAAACAAGTGAATTTCTATGCTATATAGTGACCGTTTGTATGTGTCGGCCTGTAAAGTCAGATGTGAGTCCCGGAAATATCCCAGATCGGAAAATGGAAAAGGTGGAAACCCCAGCAGCGACATGGGCATGGTCACCAGGGTTACCTGCTGTCCCAATGTGCCATGGACAGTCCCTGATTGGACAGTCGTGTCCCTGCAACAATCGTAAAAATGGAAAATGACCTCCGATCCCCTGCCACGCAAATTCCCACAATATACATGTAAATAGTAGCATAAAACATATACATTACGATATGGAACACATACATGGCATAAGAAAATAAATAAGGAACCCAAACGCTTACAGAATAAGCTCATAGTATGGCAAACAAGTGAAGTTCTGTCAACTGCACTAGCCCTGGGTATGTGTAGTCCTGCAAATTCCGAAGTGTCCACATAACATGCCCCACTATGGGCATTGGAAAAGGTGCCAACCATAATGGTCACAAGCAGTAGTGACAGTACATAGCCGGGTAGCTGTGCTGACATAACAACAGTAAGGAAGCAAGATACCTCAAACACAGGCAAACATGTGCATAGCAACATATCCCAGACCCAGCAACGTCTCTGTTGCATACACTGGATGGTGTATGATGAAGTGTAATATCCAGAAGCAGAACCCATGCATTCGGATGTACTACACAATAGCCTCATTGTACATGTCAGTCACACCCATGTATACCCCTGCACCCAAACCTGCTAGCATCCGTGTGCAGCTATACAACCACACACAATGTGCATACCTGAACTGTGGTAAGAAGTTTGTGTTAGGCAATGCCACGCTGGCAAATCATTCCACATGTCACCAACCCACCGCAGGTACAGATATGTAAATGGCTGCATGTGAATGTGTCAGCAGAATGTGTACATCCGGCATGTAGTATGTACCCGTCAAACCATCTATGTTTGCATACGACACGGTGCACATAAGTGTACACATGTGGACAAGTCGGTCGTTGGACCACCGCATCGATGATTATCTTTGCAGTGAAGTCGATCACATATAGCGGAACAGGTGCCTACCACACAGGACGTCCTAACAGGGTGCTACAGGCAAAGAAGGGGAAACTGGGACATCACATGTGGAGATTAGCGTGGCTGGACGGACAAATACACACGGTCAAGGTAAAGGACGGAACAACATGCATATGGCTGGATGGATGTTGTTCGTAAAATATATAGAAACACATATGAAGTTCCAGTTTACACTCTAAATACTATATAATGTATTGAATTGTACCGTACAATATGGCAGTAGAACTAAGCCTGCATGTAATTGGTGAAGCTAAGCTGTACTGTGATGGAATTCTGAACCTGGCAGTAAGCAGGACAGCAGGCTCATGTCTGTCATCATTAATTATTTGCTGGGTTACAGAACAATAAATGTATGTACATGCATAACAGCACTCCTTCCCCAGAGGAGGATGGCCTTGTGAGCTCAATGGAAGATAGCATTACAACTCCCTACCAGAGAGACAAAGCAACGTATTAAGAAATTAACTGTCCACTGTATCGTAACAGTCTAGGGTCCTTGAAACAGCTACAATCACAAAAGGATACTGTAATGTACAAGGTGCCTTGCAAGGCTGTGTTATTCCCATGAGAAAACAATTTAAAAGCACGAGCCCAGCACCCACGTATGTATAGACTATTGCAGACCATAGTGATGGAAATGCCCTGTGACCGACCACGTCAGTAAGGTGGGCAAAAGCTGATTGTAAACACTATATAAAGAAACTGCTTACTGTATAGAGTCAGACAAAACTCTCATACTTGGACTGTACATTATTTAGCCTGCCTGTGTACACTACTAAAACTTTCCAAACCCGAGCCTCCTGTGTTATCGGCTGTCACTTAGAAAAGCCTACTGATAACTACAGTCTGGTTGTAACAACTTATTTCACATCGTGATCCTTGTAATCCAGAATTCCCTTGGTAAGCTACAGGTCAGAGTGCATGGCTGGTTAGACATGTACGCTGGAGAATATGCATAAATGGTTCTTCTTGAATGAAAAGACCTCCGACTGAATTGTTGTGTGTAAAGAGGCTGTTTACTGTCTGATCTGTGGCTGAAAAGCGGAAAACTGGATCCCAAGAAGAAAACGTGCAGCCTTAAACAGGAGGCCCAGGTAAGGAGTGTCTGCCTTTTTGTGTCTATTGTAGATCAGGGACCAGACTACATTGTGTTTCTGTTAACAGTAGTGATATCGGGTCGAAGACCTACCCACATACTGTTAAATCTGAACATAGGTCAGGGGAACACACAGCAGAGTAAATAGTGATTGTAGACACTACAGTGGATACAGGGAAGGAGACACACGTGTTATGACAGAAGGGTACGTAGCAGTCGTGTAGAGGATATGGGAGATTATCGAAGCAACAGATCATGTGATCCACGTTTGACGGGTGACGTGAAGAATATGCAATCGCAGAGAGCACATAATTGTGAGTTACGCAGCAAAATGGGGTAATAAATATGACATTGATGGTATATTAGGCAACATATCGTTACTGAAACATTGTAATCCCTGAAAATTTGATGCATATGTTCCAAGGTAAACACCTGTTCCACCCTGAGAGGGATATGCCCTCTCTGGCCAGTCGTGTCCTGTAAATAAACCGAACAAATGTCAAATGTCCTGATATCTCAGGACAAACATTTCCCAGATATATATCAAGATGGTAGCGTAAAACAGTAAATTTGTATGTGGAACAGCAAAATATAATAATAAACAGAATAAGCAACTGAAATGCTACAACAATTGGTCGCTCTCCTGGCAAAACGTGAATACCTGTCCTATGTACTGGCCGTGGGTATGCATTTTCCAGGCAAATTACACGTTCCGAACACTAATGTCCCACATTGTGCATTGTAAAAGGTGGCAGCCCTAAGATGTGCAGGCGACAAAACAGCGACAATTGGGTATCCGTCATGCACATCGGTGGACTGAGGTAGTGTACCGAAGGGAATAGAACACTACAAATGGCTAAGCTTCATACGTACACAGAGAAGATCATAATACAGTAGTACCGACCGCCCCCCCCCCCACAACACCCTACCACCTCAGATACCACATGCAGGATATTAAGCGGGAGGGCAGGCTAGTCCCCACACGTTATCCTGTGGCAACAGAGGTAGCACAACGAACAAATGTAATAGAAGCTATTGAAACCACATCCCGAACACGTAACATACCTAGGGACACCCGAGTAAGAACACAGTACTAAAACAGAGTGAGGATATCTGTCAATTAATTGAAGTACCGAACCATCATGCAGGACAGGAAGGCCAGGACCCAACCCCGTAAGCTTATAGCCCGGGGACACCAAAAGATATCTGAAAAGCAATAGAGGAATTCCCCATCCACAAAGTAACCGCTATTCACCATGCAATACCCTGTATCTCCTGATCGGAAACCAAAAGGGGAATGGCGGATGGTACAGTATGTATAAGCTGTAAATAATGTAAGAATACTTAGGGTAGCATTGGTGCCAGACCCACACACTATATTCAATGCTATGAACATGCCACAGAAGTATCTTACCGTGGTACATATAAGCTATGCTTACTTTGCAATACCTATACATCCACATACTGCGTATTGCTTTGCTTGTACAGTCAGGGTGACAGATACAGCCATACCCGGCTATCACGGGGCTACTGTGAAAGTACAATGATATTCTCACAGGGGATGGCTAGCTACATTCCGGTGTCAACTCCACCCGGGGCCAGTCAAGCTCCACTTTAATTGGATGATATTCTGCTTGCGGCCCCTACCCAGCAGCAATGTATGGAAGATACAATAGCATTATTGAGATAATCAGCAGAACAGGGACATAAAGTAAGCAAGCATTAATTGCAAATACAGAGAATACAGGTCAATTACATGGCATATCTGGTATCCAAGTAGGGTAGAACATCACATGACGATAGGAAGGTAGCAATATAATAAGCACCCAAGCCAACTAACAAGAAGGGAATGATGTCGTGTCTGGGCCGACTAACACATGTTAAATCTGGATACCAAACAATGCTGTGGAATCCGCTGTCTTGTTTGCCTTAACCTTTAATACACCTATGGCAGCACAACACATAGTACACCGGATTACAGTAGCAGAAACAGCGTTATGCAGACTAGAACGATTGATAGCCTTAACAGCTGTAGTAGGTCTCGTGAATAATCATAACACATGTTGTCAGACCGTAGATTGTAAGCGGAGATATATGACGTCAGTCTTGATGCAACAGCAGGGAAGTAAGCAACGCCAAATAGATGACTACTCATTGCAGTTGGACACTGTGGCATGGTCACTGCCACATTGTGTACAGGCAGTTGTTGTAGCACCCATGGCAGTACAGGCCCCGGCCGTAATGTTACTAGACCACCCTCTCACTGTGAGAATGTGTCATGCAGTTGCCATCAATCTGCTGCAAGAGAAGATAGAATTCCTGACTCGTGCTACACATGTGTCATGTCTGACCATACCACTGAGTCAACCTCACATGGTGATTGAACGTTGTACAACATGAAACCTATCAACGTCATGTCTGACACCTGTGTATGGTACATCACACAGTAGCCTATACGAAATGGCTTAAATAACTACACACAGACATGATAACACTGATATACCCTTAGATGATGCAGAGGTGACAGTTAATGTGTACGGATCATGTAGACAGAGTCCTACAGGAACGAATGAAGTAGTTTATGCAGTAGTTATTGATAATGACATTGTAGACGGCCAAACCCTGCAGCATAACGTGTCTGCTCAAGCAGCAGAATAGATAGCTTTAACACGTGCTTGTACTGTAGCGGAAAAATGATGTGTGGACATATGTCCCGATAGTCATTCTGTTGTCTGTGCAGTGCATGTTTATGAGCAGCAGTGGAAGAATAGGGAATAGATAACATCCACCGGTAAACCGATTAAGCATGCGACGAACCTGAATGCATTACACTACATGCAGTTACCCACTGAAGTAGGTAATTGTAAATGTGCAGGGCATAGAATGCAACAGGATAACAGTAGGAAAGTTGAGGCATGAGCTCATGCACCTGCAAAACAAGCAGCGTCACAGTTGGAAAGTGTCTGTGTGAATGAGGAATGACAAACCTCAGACTGTTTAGATGTAGAAACTGTACAAACAATGCAAACAGCAACTACGAAAGCAGAAAAGCCGGCGTGGTTATGACGAGGAGCAATCCTTGAACACGGACTGCACATATCCACAGTGAGAAAGCCAATATTAACGTCTAATATATTCAGATATGCGGCTTTGTGGAGCCATGGGTACAGACATGTCTCAACAGGGGGGATGGTACATTTGGTTAACAGAATACCCCTAACATACGGAATTACGAACCACATACAAACCTCATGAGCAGCGTGTCACATTTGCCGTAGATATCATGCACAGGGAGTATTTAAACCGAAGTGAGTGAGTTGACCTACACCACCCTAACCGTTCCGTGCTATTTGTATGGAATTCATACATCTGCATAAATGTGAAGGGAACAAAGACTGTTTAGCGATTACACATATAGATAATCAAAATGGGTAGAAGCATTCCCAACCAGTAATCTGGATGCAGCAGCAGTGGCAAAGGTGCCAGTAAAATTAAGTATCCCCAGATCTGGCATGCTGTAAAGAAGCTACAGTGACAATAGAACACATGTAGTTAACCAGACAATCACGCTACCTGGGGGATTACTTCGTATTACCATGAATGTCAATTGCATGTACAACCCACACTCAGCATGACTGCTGCCGCCGCAGAATGGGATCCCGAGAAATAAGTAGAGGAGTTGGGTGGGTGACATCCAGACGAGTTACATGAGCTGTCTACCTCTAGCATTGCTGAGCATGACAACAGTTCCAAATGTAAAGTGCTGCACCCACTTCGAAGTAGTATGTGGAATGGCATATCATGTGCCAGAGTGGAAAGCTGTCATGCCTGCAGAGCCGGAGGTCGATGACTCAGTAGTAGGTGACATGAGAGGATTGTTAACTAGTAACACTTTTCCTCAGTTAAAGTCTGTTACAGATAAGAGCAAACGAAGGCGGAAGCATAGCTGACACCAGTATCCTGTGTGTATGTCACTGTTATCCAAAGAACATTATTGCCAAGTGGACAGTCGCGAATGTCTGTACCGGTAAACGTCTGGTCCACCCCTTTTTA